>NW_012267217.1:63948807-63973858 GCF_000151885.1 Dipodomys ordii | reverse complement strand
CCTCCAGAGGTCTCCAGAGAGACCTAACCTGAGCTGGAGCATGGAACAACGGAGGAAGAGTGACTGAGTTACTCTTCAGAAAGTGAGCAAGTGTCTCACACACACAGTAACAGCAGCCGCTACAGAAGAGCCTCAACAAAGTACTGGAAGTGGGGTTATAAACTTGCTTATAATCAACAATGCCAATGATAGCTACAATGTAGTTTTCATAAATCGATAGAAAAAAAAAGGCTATGCACTTGAATTTCACAGAGGAAATACAGAACAGCTCAATCGACCACTCCAGTCATGGGGACTGAAAACAGCAATCTCCTTTCTCCTATCAGATGGGCAGCGTGGTGAAGGAGATAATCCAGAGTTTGGCAAAGTGTGGGAGAAGCATTCTCAGTATTCACAAGAGGCAAACAGGGCGTGCACTTTTTTAGAAAAAAAATGGCAAGGTTTATCCAAATTTCAAAGGTCCTAAGCTCCAACTTTCATTTTGTATTTTAATTATGTAAACTTCTGAATGGCTCCAAAGTTAAATCTACAAAACAGAAGTCTGCCTGTCTACTTCACTCTTCTAACCAAGTAGCATGAAAAAAATGCACATATCTATCATTACACTTTAGGTTTCTTGTACATACATGTCTATCCTTACACCTTCCTTTTACGGAGCGGCATGCCACACACGTTTCCCACGTGATCCTGGTCCTGTGCGCTCCTGGCGCGTGCCATTACCTGTCCTTCCCTTTCGCAGCATGGCACACCACCAAAGAACCAGTGGTTCCACCAGCGCTCTGGTGACCAACCAGAGCACTGCACTGCCTGAAACGCCTTGCCACCGCATCCAGTGCCACAGTGTATCTTTGGTGCAAATTCCCAGAAGTGCCGATGCCTTGAGGGGTAAATGCAGATGCGATTTTGCTAGCTGCTGACAAATTTCCTTCCACAAGGGTTGTACCATTTTACATACCTACCAACAAGTTGGGTTTTTTTGTTTTGTTTTTTTTTTGGTCCGGTCGTGGGGCCTGAACTCTGGGCCTGGGCGCTGTCCCTCAGCTCTTCAGCTCAAGGCTAGTGCTCTACCACTTGAGCCACAGTGCCACTTCCGGCTTTTATCTTTTTGCTTATGTGGTGCTGAGGAATCGAACCCAAGGCCTCATGCATGCAAGGCAAGCGCTCTACCACTGAGCCACCTTCCCAGCCCTACCAACGAGTTCTTAATGCTTATTTTCCTGGGGATTCACAATAAAATATTACTTAACTCTTGGATTTCTGCCCATTTTACAGCTTTTACATTAAGGTGACTCAGTTTAGGAACAGCCAATTTAAATTATTAAATGACCCTGTTTTGGGCACAGAACACATGAAAGCAGTTCTCTGCAGTGACTGAGCTTCACAGAAGGGGTGAGTAGAACCAGGTTGTCAGTGGGGGTCTTGGTGCGTGGCTTATTTACTCTCATAGCCCCAGGGAGCCAGGTTGGGCACAGATAGCAAAGGAGCTAGGAGTGTTCCAGAGCAAAGAGAGAATGCAGCTTAGTGTTACCCTCCTGGGGCTGAGAGGGCGGGAGCTACAAGACACAGCTTCCATCCCACCCCCCAACCCCACCCCTGTGGTCTGCCCATACTTTTGTTAGTGTTTGCTCTAGACCTGAAAGGTTTCTACCCAGATGGAACTCACACTGAGACGAGACAGACAGACAACCATCTCAGACACAGACAAGGGCAAGAGGAAAGCAAAGTGGGATGTGGGAGTGGCGCTGTGCTGGTGATGCTCCAGGTGTGGGCAGGGAAGCCCAGGGGGAGCTAGGACCAGAGAAGCAGAGCCTGGGCTGAAGAGCTGGGCATACCACTGCCTGCGCACGAAGTCCACAACATTTCTTTAATAGTTCATGCAGCAAAAGTAAAAGCAAGAACATATACTTGATATTGTGCAACTCTGGGATTCTATGCAACAGGAAACTTGTCCCTATATGTTAGCTTTGTCTACTGCTCCCACAGCAGCCTCCACAACTCCAGACTCAGCAAGTGGTGCGAGAAAGGAATCTTTGGCCCACACACATCCTCAGGTGCTAAAGATGGACATTACTGGAAGACTTTCATGCGGTTAGGCCACCTGGGCAGGGGATTATACACAAAACCATTATGGTAAAGATAGGGATAGATGGAATAAGTGAGTATACATTTGGGTTCATGGGGCATGAACACTGAGCAACAGATACATGTTCAGGAGCCTGGCTCGAGCTTTTCTTCCTCAAACATGTGCCTGCTCTGGAGTGAAGAAGTCTGCATCTGTAGAGACGGACCCAGATCTGAATCTTGCCTGGCCACTGACTGGCTGAGTGTGAGCAGGCTCCTTCTGAAAGGAAGTGGGAGCTGGGCACAGAGGCTCACGCCTGAAATCCTAGCTACTCAGGAGGCTGAGATCTGAGGATTGCGGTTCAAAGCCAGCTTGGGCAGGAAAGGCCGTGAAACTCTTATCTCCAATTATCCATCAGAAAACTAGAAGTGGCACTGTGGCTCAAGTGATAGAGCACTCACCTTGAGCTGAAGAGCTGGGGGACAGTGCCCAGGACCAGAGTTCAAGCCCTATGACCAACAAGAAAAGAAAGAAAGTGGGGGCTAGGGGTACTATGCCTCAAGTGATAGAGTGCCAGCCTTGAGCGAAAAGTCTCAGAAGCAGCGTCAAGGCCCTGGATGCAAGTGCCAGTACCAACACACACCCATGCATGGACACCCACGCACGCGCACACACAGTCCTTAAAGGAAAGGTGATGATCAAAGCCTCCAGCAGGGCCATGGGGTGTTGAGTGGAGCCCAACAGGTCTGGCACTGTCTGTAGGCCCCTGGCTTTGAAGCTCTCACTAGCTCCATGCTGTGCCTCTATCTGAGAACCAGGGCTGCTAACGGCACTGTTACCTAAGTCTTAGCATCATTGTGGGGTACTGAGCAGTGATATCTCACCAAGGTTAGAACAGCACTTTGCACAAGAGCCTCCCCCAGGTCACTGTCAGCACCATCAAAGCCCTCCATCTTCCAAGAGATGGTGTCCCATGCAGACAGGACCTCCCTTGGAAAGGCTCTGTTATTGGCAGTCCCCAACCAGACCATGAGATCTGTCAGAGAAGTCCCTGACTTCTCTCCAATCAGGCCCTGCCACCTCCGAGCATCTCAGCTAGTCTGGACAGACAGCCAGTTTACCCCAGTCCCTCCTGTGCACTTCTGACCTGTCAAGCTTCCATTCGCCACACCTGACCCCTCTCCCGCCCCACTCCCCCGCCCCGTGTCTTCACTGCTTTGGAGAGATGTTCAGCACTGCTCATTAGATAAAATGCAAATTAAAATTGCTGATTTTTTTTGAGGGGGGAGCCAGCCCTGGGGTTTAACTCAGGGTCTGAACTCTGTCCCTGAACCTCTGAGGTTGGGCTCAAGGCTAACCCTCTACCACTGGAGCCACAGGGCCACTTCGGGCTTTTTCTAAGTAGTTTATTGGAGGTAAAGTCTTACAGACTTTCCTGTCCGGATTGGCTGTGAATCGCGATCCTCAGATCTCAGCTTCCTGAGTAGCTAGGATTTCAGGCGTGAGCCACTAGCACCCACCTCAGACATCATATTTCTTTCTTTTTATTCAAAAGCTAGTCCTGGAGCTTGAACTCAGGGCCTGGGTGCTATCCCTGAGCCTCTCTGTATTCAAGGCTAGCCCTCTACCAACTTGAAACACAGCGCCACTCCCGGCTCACATATCATTTTTTTAACTTACCAAATTCCCTGAGATCAAAAGCTTGATCGCAGGATCTTCTGATTCTCACATACTGGAGTGTAATACTCCACATAGAATATAATATCCATACCTCATGAATAACATACAGGAAATCCTATCAAGATTTAAAATACATATCTTTGGCTGGAGAGTGGTTCAAGTGGTAGAGTACCTGCCTAGCAAGCATGAGGCCCCGAGTTCAAATCCTAATACTGCCAAAATGTATGCATCTGTCTGTCTGTGTGTCTTAGAAACAAGACATGGAGCTTGGCACTGATGGCTCACACCTGTAATTCTAGCAACTCAGGAGACTGAGATCTGAGAATCATGGTTCAAAGTCAGCCCAGGCAGGAAAAGTCCGTGAGACTACAGCTTCAATAAACGACTTTCAGAAAAGGCTGGAAGTGGTGCTATGGCTGGAGTGGTAGAGCAATAGTCTTGAGCACAAAGAGGCTCAGGGACAGTGCCAGGCCCCAAGTTCCAGCCCCAGGACCAGCCAAAAGCAACAACAAACAAACAAAGAAACCAGATATGGTTGTGCATACCTGTAATCCTACAACTCAGAAAGGTAAGGATTGCTGAATTCTAGGTCAGCTGGGGCTATATAGTAAGACCTTATCTCAGAGAAAACCACAAAAAAAAAGAAAGAAAGAAGGGAAGGAAGGAAGGAAGGAAGGAAGGAAGGAAGAAGGAAGGAAGGAAGGAAGGAAGGAAGGAAGGAAGGAAGGAAGGAAGGAAGGAAAGAAGGAAAGAAGGAAAGAAGGAAGGGGCAAGCAAGCAGGCCAGGCTCCTGTGGCTCACACCTGTAATCTCAGCTATTTAGGAGGCTGAGATCTAAGGAGAGCAGTTCAAAGTCAGCCCAGGCAGGAAAGTCATGGAACTTATTTCCAATGAGCCCCAAAATACAGAAGTGGAGATGTGGCTCAAGTGGTGGAGTGCTAATGTGGAGCATTAAAGCTCAAAGACAATGCCCAAGCCCTGAGTTCAAGCCCCAGGACCAACCCCTCCCCCCCCAAAAAAAAAGAAAAGAAAACTTAAATAAGCACCTTTGTCCTAACAACAGTGCCTCTATAAACATATCCTGTCCTTTACCCAAACGAAAATCACACATTGTATACACAAAGCCAGTCACACAGCAGCAATCATCATTAAGACTGAAGACGAAACCACTAACACACTTCACAAGGCTTGTGGGAGGCTGGCGCAGTGACTGTGATGCATTTGTGTAACAGAGTGCTTGCCCCACCTCCAAGAGGGAAACCACATTTGGTATAACTGTGTAGAACAGCCTCAAGACATATTATTAAGTGATGAAAGCAAATGACAGGAACAGTATAGTACAGAGGAAGGAGTAGCATTAGTCATTCCTCCTAAGGGACCTCTGAGTGGCTGGAAACCACTTTATACCTTTTACTTAAGACTTCTGTGCCATGTGTGTGTACTACTGACTCAAAACACATCTACTAAAAATAACATCTTCATTTTATAATCTATGGAAAGGCCCCTCAAAAAAGAACTTTAAAAAATCTATTTTCAAGTGGGCACCAGTGACTCAAGCCTCTAATCCTAGCTATTCAATAGGAAAGGCTGAAATCTGACAATTGCAGTTCAAGGCCACCCGAGCAAGAAAGTCCATGAGACTTATCTCCAATTATCACAGAAAAGGCCGGAAGTGGCCCTGTGGCTCAAATGGTAGAACATTAGTCTTGAGCAAAAGGAGCTCAGGGACCGCACCCAGGCCCAGAGTTCAAGCCCCAGGATTAGCCAAAAAAATGTTCCATTTTTTTAGTGTCAGGCACTGGTGGCTCATGCCTGTAATCCTAGCTACTCAGGAGGCTCAGATGTAAGGATCTAGGTTCAAAGCCAGCTTGGGCAGGAAAGTCTGAGAAACTCTTATCTCTAATTAACCACTAGAAAACTGGAAGTGGTGCTGTGGCTCAAGTGGCAGAGCACTCACCTTGAGCTGGACAGCACCCAGGCCCAGAGTTCACGCCCCACAACCGGGGCGGGGGTTGGTTCTATTTTTTAATGGCCTATGTCATTACTTCCCTAAGTAGACAGCAAATTAATGAGCATTCCCCTTATCTGAAAAGTAGGAATCATGCTATATGAATGTATACACTACAACAATATATGCAAAGATGTGAAATACTAAAAACATCAAGGTATTGATAATTACTCGTAACCTTAATCCAAATGGAATCTGAGTCAGTATATGATTGCTTATAGAATCAATCTGAATAAATTTTCTTCCAGCCGGGCGCAGGTGGCTCACACCTGTAATCCTAGCTACTCAGGAGGCTGAGATCTGAGGATCGAGGTTCAAAGCCAGCCCAGACAGGAAAGTCTGTGAGACTCTTATCTCCAATAAACCACTCGAAAACTGGAAGTGGCGCTGTGTGGCTCAAGCGGTAGAACGCTCGCCTTGAGCTGAAGAGCGCAGCGACAGCAACCAGGCCCAGAGTACAAGCTCCACAACTGACCAAAAAAAAAAAAAAAAGTCTTCCCTAAAAGAAAAAAGAAAAAAAAAGCTCTAGTTTTGTTTCCATTCCATCAGATACTCCACATGAGCCCAAGATACTCACGTCAGACAGAATGTCTGCTGTGGTCCTGGAAGAGCTGGCCCCAGAGGCTTTGAGAAGTCACAGTGACAAAAGGAGAGCTAGAGACATGCACATGAGACTCCCTGCAGAAGTGAGTGGCGCTGGCTTACACCACTCACAGTGGCTGAGGGGGCAGGGACAGCAATGCAGGGTGTTGCTGACAACAGCACCAACACAGATGGGCACCTGCAACACCCTGTATCTGGAGAGGAAATGAAACACAGCTAGTCATGGCTGCTCAAAGTCCCAGAGCAAATGAAGCAGAGGAGCCAGGCACCAAGCAGCCTGGGTATAGGCAAGGTTCCTGCCTCTATCCCAGTCGCCCCTCATCTAGACAGAAGGGGAAAGTACAACACACGAAATACCAAAGTGGTGGGCAGCGGTGGGGAGCAAGCTGGCACTCACCTACAGCTCTCCTGGGTTCACTCAGAACAGCCGGGTTTGGCACCTCTCACTTCCCTTCCGGCTCACGACTAAGACTTGAGGCTTGGCAAGGACAATTAAGCTATCAGACCAACTGCCCCTCCCTCTCTGGCCATGGTTCCCAAGAGTTCAGAACAGAAGGTGGAGAAAGAAGATCTGGACAGCAAATGGCAGGAGCAGCACGGAGTCACTGCCAGGCTGGACCTCTGTGAAAACCACCCCTGGCCACAGACTCAGGCACACATCCCACTCGTGAAAAGAGACTAAATAACAAGCCCAAGCCCAAGACTCTGCCATGCTAGAACCAAAAGGCAAATGAAACACACCTAACAGCAAACTGTGAGGCCCTGCACCTGGTGGCCAAAGGCCATGACAAGCTAGGCACAGTGGGCAGGGCGGAGCATTAGGCTGGTCACTGTGCCAGATTTCATATTCCATGGATCCCCAATCAGATGGCATGGACATTCCTTTCCCTTTTCCTCTAACAGGAAAACCACAGCACTGGAGGCCAGAAGGCACGCACGCAGACATGCCCGACGCTCTGAGGGAAGGGGGCAGCAGAGGCCAATGTGGTCTCAGAACCCCAAGACAGCTTAGAGTTGGCTTCTCTTCTGTGTTTTTTTTTGTGCCTCTATACCCTAAACCTGAAGAACCTGATGTCCAAAAACACTGTGGGGGTTTTAGGGGGCTAGGGGTGGGGAAGCCGCATGTCAAAGGCAAATCGGCACACAGAAAGAGAATCAAATCATTAGTCATTTCAAAAAGTACTCAAGGAGGCAATGACAGTAAGAGTACATCTATATGATACTGGCTATGATGAAAAAGCACAAAACCACCAAATGCTAGAGAAACTAAATGACATTGTGATAACCTTATCTAGTTTAAAAGTACCATTTAGTGACCAATCAATGGTACACCACTCTGAACAACAGTATGACAGTTCCTTAAAAAACACACATGAAGGGGCTGGGAAGGTGGCTCAGTGGTAGAGCGCTTGCCTTGCATGCATGAAGCCCTGGGTTCGAGTCCTCAGCACCACATAAGCAGAAAAAAGCCAGAAGTGGCACTGTGGTTCAAGTGGTAGGTCACTGGCCTTGAGCTGAAGAGCTGAGGGACAGCGCCCAGGCCCAGAGTTCAGCCCCCACAACTGGCAAAAAAAAAAACAACAACAACAACAACAAAAAACATGAAATTACCATTCAACCCCATGCTCACTCTTCAGCTTCTATTTCCCTACTGAGAATGTTTGGGGAAACTTTTCAGGTAGGTAAATGGCATATATTGTAGCACCTCCCATGCCATTGAATACTAATCAGCAATAAGAATCACAATTATTAACCTACACCACCATCTGGCTCAACCTCCAAGGCATGAATCAGAGCAGAAAAGGCCAATCCCACAGGCAGGCTGCCTCCAGTGATAATGCTCTGCCCATGATCTAGGTCAAATTCCAGTGCTGGAGGGAAGGAGAAAAGGAAAGAGGGAGGGAGGGAGGGAGGGAGGGAGGGAGGGAGGGCAGGCTTACAACCTATATGATTTCATTTATATAACAGTCTTGAGATGATGAAGTTTAGACATGGCAAACAGAATGGCAGTTGCAGGGTTATAGAGGAATGAGGTATAGACAGAAATGCTCTGGATCTAGAAGGTTCCATGTCAGCATCCAGGCATATACTACACTACACAGCCATCCAAGAGCTCACCACTGGGAAACCTGGTGAAGGGTACAAAGAAAGCTCAAAGTAAAAAAGTTAATTAAAAGTAAATAACCAGCCCAGTGCTGGTGGCTCACACCTGTCATCCTAGCTACTCAGGAGAGGCTAAGATCTGAGGATCCCGGTTCAAAACCAGCCCGGGCAGGAAAGTCCATGAGATTCTTATCTCCAATATACCACCAGAAAACCACAAGTGGTGCTGTGGCTCAAATGGTAGAGCGCTAGCCTTGGGCTGAAGAGCTAAGGGACAGCGCCCAAGCCCCGAGTTCAAGCTCCACGACCGACCGGAAAAATAAAAATAAAAAAAGTAACTACTATCAATGGCAATTAAGTATGAACTGAGAATGAAGAGGCATAGCTCTACAACAAATGTATTTTTTTTCTTTTTTCTTTTGCCAGTCCTGTGGCTTGAACTCAGGGCCTGGGCACTGAGTTCTTTTGCTCAAGGCTAGCAGTCTACCACTTAAGCCACAGCACCACTTCCGGCCTTTTCTGTGTATGTGGTACTGAGAAATGGAACCCAGGGCTTCATGCATGAAAGGCAAGCACTCTACCACTAAGCCACATTTCCAGCCCACAAATGTATTTCTTGAGGACCAGGATCTGTGGGTCATATCAATCCAGGAGATTGCCGCCCTACCGAAGAAACAGTATAAGGACACACCTTCGGCACACATTCCCGGTGTGCCAGCAGGGCAGCACGCTGCTGTGAGCAGGTGAGTCAAGGCCTGGAGGCTGTAAGCCTCATCCTCCAGCTCAGGCCCCACCCTGTGGTCAGGCCTCCACACAGGTCAGAGGGCTCAGCCTGCACCAGCAGGCACAGGAAGAGACAGACTCGCTCTAAACAAGGCTGAGACTTCAGTGGAGCTTGCAGCCCGGAGAGAGCTGGCTGTGCATGCAAGGCAGCGATGCGTGGGCACAGGCTCAGGCTCACACGAGAAGCACAGGGGCAGGGCTGGCAAGCACCCATGACTCCAATGCCAGGCATGGGGCAAACTGAGACACCAGCACCACCAGGTAAGCGGCTCTGAGGCGCTGCCTGCCTGCCTCATACCCACCCACACCCCTGACCAAGTGGGGGGGGGGGGAGATTCCATTTACACACTCAGAGAGCCTCGAGGCTCCTGTTACCAACTGGCCCCAAGAAGCTGACAAATACCACCAACCACCCAACTTCCAAAGTCAGAAACCATCCCCCAATTTCACCCCGTCTCCCTAATCACCCCTGATCTTTGGGTCCCAAATCCTTCCTTTCTCCCTCAGGATTAAATCCTGGTAGTATTTTATTTCAACAAAGAGGTAAGACCCCTGCTCCCACGGACATTATGTTCAAATGCATCAGTAAACAAAGGCTACAGAACTGTGGATCTCACAAATGGAGGGAGTAGTGGGGCTATGTGCTAGGGAAAGGAGAGCAGGAAGCAAGGAAGGAGGGGTGTCCAGAGAATCCCCTAGCCAAGACAGGGGAGGTGATGAGGGTGCTGGCAAACCAGGTGAGGTGGGCAGCAGGCAGGGCGGCAGAGGGCCACGCACACGCTGGGAGAGCTTGGCCTCCCCAGAACATGAGGCAGGGGTCATGGCGCCCTGGACACAGAAGGGCGTCTCACAGGGGTCACGCGCAGAGCACCATTCTGGTTGCTTTACAAGAACTGAGGTGAGGGCGGGCGGGCAGAAGCCAGGAAGCTTTTTTTTGTTTTTTTGTTTTTTTTGTCATTCGTGGGGCTTGAACTCTGGACATGGGCGCTGTCCCACGCTCTTCAGCTCAAGGTGAGCACTCTGCTGCTTGAGCCACAGCGCCACGTCCAGTTTTCTAGTGGTTTATTGGAGATAAGAGTCTCACGGACTTTCCTGCCCAGGCTGGCAGATCTCAGCCTCCTGAGTGGCCACCAGCGCCTGGCCCAGGAAGCCTTTTGAGAGGCATCTCAGCCTTCCATCACAGGGAGGCAGGTGTGGAGAGGGCTGGACTCGGGTTTGTTCTTGAGGGCTGACAGCCAGGGTGGGGTTGAGACAGAGCAGAGTCTACAGAACCCGAGAGATGGTGCCATGCTGAGACCACAGGCTTGTGCTGGGGTTGGGGTCACTAGAACCAAGTCAGGATGTCTGTTACTACCTCAGCTACACCTGCTGTCTAACCTCATTCCTGAGGATTTCATCTTGCCATTAGTTTGGGCACTGACTGAGCCTCTCTGTGCTCAAGGCTAGCACTCCACCCCGTAAGCCAAAGCATCACTTCCAGTTTTTGAGTGATTAATTGGAGATTAGAGTCTCACAGGAACTTTTCTGCCAGGGCTGTCTTCAAAACACGATCCTCAGATCTCAGCCTCCTGAGTAGCTAGAATCACAGGCCTGAGCCAGTAGAACTCGGCTCAAACATATTTTTAAACACTGGAGTGTGCTAGAGGCATGACTCAAATAGTAGAATGTCTGCCTAGCAAGTAAGAGGCCATACGTTGAAACCACAGTACCATCAAAAAAGGCATCCTCAAAAAAGTATTTAAAAAAAAAAACAAAAAACAACAACAAAGGGCTGGGAAGGTGGTAGAGCACTTGCCTTACATGCATGAGGCCCTGGGTTCGATTCCTCAACACCACATAAGCAAAAAGAAAAAAGCCGGAAGTGGTGCTGTGGCTCAAGTGGTAGAGCGCTAGCCTTGAGCTGAAGAGCTGAGGGACAGCGCCCAGCCCAGAGTTCAGGCCCCACAACCAGACCCCCCCCCAAAAAAAAAACGCTGAAGGGGGTGGGTGGGTAGTTGTGGAGGAGGGAGGGAAGGGATGGTAGGGGAAAAACAAAGGAGGAGGCAACAATGTTCAATAGGAAATGTACTCATTACCTTGCTCAAGTAACTGTAATCCCTCTGTACAATAAAAAAGTAAAAAAAAAAAAAACACTGAAGTAAGATTGTTCAAATTACCACTGTTGGTGGTATTTAAAAAAAAAAAAAAGGTGGGTGACGGTGGCTCACACCTGTAATAATCCTAGCTACTCAGGAGGCTGAGATCTGACAATTGAGGTTCAAAGCCAGCCTGGGCAGGAAAGTCTGTGAGACTCTTATCTCCAATAAGCACTAGAAAAGCGGAAGTGGCTCTATGACTCAAGTGGTAGAGCACTCACCTTGAGCTGAGGAGCACTGGGACAGCACCCAAGCCCAGAGTTCAAGCCCATGACCGACAAAAAAAAAACCAGTCATGGCCAAGTATGGTGTTACATGCCTGTAATCCTAGAACTTGTCAGGCTGATGCAAAGGATCCAGAGTTTGAGACCAGACTGAGTGACAGAGTAATCTTGAGGCCAGTCTGGGCTACATAGCAAGAATTTCCCCCAAAAAAGATTCAGCCATATTCCTCATATCATTTCCCCATCAATGACTATCACACACACAACAAAGGTCCCTAAGATTTTACCAGAGCTGAAAAGCTCTGGTAGTACATTAGCCATTTACTGTACATTTTCTGGGTAAATACGCAACTTGTTAGCAAGATCTTGAATAGCAAGATCCTCTATGGCTTTGCAGCCCAGGAGCAACAGCCTAGACCAGGACATATGGGGCATGACGCTACATGTTCAAAACTTTAAAACCAGCTAAACAACAACTACCCTACTGTGTGCACATCAGTGTGTGTAGGACAAGTGAAGTACCACGCAAATGGCCAGTGAGCATTCCACCCAGTCCAAAGCGCTCACACAGCACACTTCATGCGTTTCTCAGAGTGTGCACCATGACTGTACCCAGTTCTGAAGGGCAAGATGGCGCCTCCCAGTCCGACTGAAGATGTCAATTCCTGGAAACCCAATCACACACTGCACTCGCCCGGGCCAGGAGGACCAGGATATGGTGCAGCTGTTCACAGTGGGAAAATGTTGATGTCAGTTGGGACATCGTCTGACCCAGAGCAGTGTGTACTCCAGGAAAATGAGCGTGGTAGCCTTCGCTCCGGCTGCACTGTAAACACTCAGGGGCTCCCATCCCATGTCTCAGAAACTCCAGTTATTAGCAAGCAGTTGTTAGCCTTAGAGCCCTGGCTGTCCTCGAATCTCAGACACAGGCTGCGGGCATGCTGCCGATCTAGAAAGTGCAGACCAGCCAAGCAATCCTTCCTATTCTATGTATATATGGTTAGGGAAAGTGTAACATGCAAAAAAAAAAAAAATTTTAATGTTGAGCTCATTTGAAACAGAGGGCAGACATGGAACTGGGTGAGGAAAGTATAATTTCATTTTTCTGGCTAGGGAGCACACATTCATTAGATGACCTATTGAATGCCTATATGTTTCGGCACAAAAATAAGCTAAACCTCTCAAGAGAGGTGCACAGCATAATCATATAATCTTATGCTTTCTGCTGAGAATCCAGAAGGTAGCAGGTCAGCCTACAACCGCGCCAGGGGCTGGATCTGCCTGACGAGGTGGGAGGAGCATCCGAGGCCAGCACTGCCCAGCAGACAACTGTCCTGAGACTGCCCACCACAGATGGGAGAGTGGCTGATGCTTTTGGGAGGGAGAAAAAGAGAGACCCCTGGGACCTCTCCGGGAGGCTTACAGAAGACATCAACAAAACAAACATCCTCTGAACCAACGTGTCCATTTCTGACCTGACAAACTAACATTGCACCCTAGTAACATCCTGTCCATGGATTTCTGCAGAGATACGAGCCCCATGCAGAATAAAGGTGTAGAGAGATGCCACAGAACAAAACCTACCCGGACAGAAGCAGGGGGGAGAAGGCCCCGAGAGCCTCCCCATGACGACACACAGACACGAGGAACCCCACAGAGAGGCTTGTCCCACAACAGGGTCTATCTATGGAGGTTCAGAGACATCTCCCACATAGAGGTAAAGCCGATAGTTGTCAAAACACCCAATCTTCCACATTTAAGAATGCAAGCCCAGGAACAGCTGCCCAATCCATTTTAGAGTCTGACCTTTGAACTCACACCTCAGTGCACTTGGCGTCCACAGTTCTCCCTGCGGTCCTCCCACTTCCCAACTGGTTCATATACATCCAAACCAAGGAAGATCCAGCAGAAAAACAGTGTTTACATCTGTGGACAGCAACCTGTGGGTCTCTGATCCCTAGCAGCTAGACCAGAAACACAGCCTAACACAGCAGCACCATGCAATCCAGCTGCTGACCATGGAGAGACAGAGGGCAGTGTCTGGACAGGACACGGCTGGAAAGTACTAGGCTAAATATAGCTGCTGGCTCAGGAAGGTGGCTGAGAAAGGTCTGGCGCCCTCAGGGAGCTGTCACTTCCTGTTGCTCACATCCTGCTGTTCCATGCGGCTGCAGGCCCTTCGTACATCTTTTCCTAACTGGAAGCACCCAGACTATTCACAACAGCTAGGCTATGTGTGGACAGCAGACTTTCACAAGGCTCCCAGAGACAGCTGCGTGGAAAGGGCACCAGGGCAGCTCCAGGCCTCCGTACAGTCCCATAGCTCAGCTGCTGCCCCATCCGTGGCTGCAAATGGGAACTCTGGCACCACAGTTGCTACACACAACTGATCCTCCAGTATCAGGGGAGCCTGCAGGCAGGAAAGGCCACGCCACCACTGACAGGTGCCGCCCACAGCAAGCCAAGGCAGGGACGTCTACGCTTGACCCTTCTCCTTCCCCGGAAGCTAAGGAAACCCTAGCGAGGCACAGCGCCAGCCGGTGGGAACGTAGTCGCACACAATCCACCAGAAAGATTTTTTTTTTCCATTTACCAGGTTATTTTTGTTGTTGTTGTTTGTAAGGCACAGAAAGTAAAATTTAAAAAAAAAACACTGAAAGTCCCACCCTAAAATGAAATGTGACAAACATACTTGGTGTTACTATTGACGCCATACACCCAGGCTGCTTCACTAGGCTCTGATGGGAGCTCCCACAAAAGTCACCCAGGCTCAGAGGGCGTTCGCACATTTCTGTAACTGGCACTTTGTTATTTCTTGGCAAAGTACAAGAAAACTACAGTTCCTCAGCCCTGACATTATTACGTTTGGGGTCAAATAACTCTTGGCTGTGGAGGGACCCTATTACTATAAGACTCCAGGTGCTGAGCAGCATCCTGGACTCACCTCCAAAGTGTCCCCAAATGTCATCTTGAAGCAACTCTCACATCCCATACTCCTACCTCTAACACATACCCATATTTGAAACTCCCTGATCTCCAGAAGAGTGTGTTTCTACAATTGCAGTTTTAAGATCTGTGTGTCATTTTGGCTGAGTTTTCTGTACACGGTTACCTTCAGTGAATATGTAATCTGTGTTGGGGAATGAGACCAACTTCAGGAAGCTGGGCTGTACTTTCCTCAAAGCACGCACTGACAACAATGAGATACCCTCAATGTGGGGGGACGGGGGGTCAACACAGCCCCACCAACAGGGAAGATGAGAGACCAGCATTCAGCACCACCAACTGGAGCCTAGCACCAAGGAAATACCTGCCATCCCACTTTTTACAAAAGTTGATACAATTTTCAAACCCATGTAAGGAAATTGTATAGTAAATATTGATCCTTACTGCTCACAAATGTGAAGGAAGTTAACAGATAACTCAAGGCTGAGTTATGGAAACAAGGGGCAAAATGCATAGGAGCAAAGATCCACTAAGCAGGTCCAAGGCAGAGCATGGGGCAGTGCACCAGGGAGGGGGAAGGGAGGTCCCAAGTCCAGTGCTGGGCTCCTCCTTGGCTGCCAGTGTGTGGCCTCCGGCTCAGCTACAGGGTGGGTGTCTGTGTTAGAAAAGCAAAGCACAGTAGAAAGGTCTGCGGCGCAGCACACACCTAGCTGGGTGTGCCAGGGACAATATTCCAGTGGGCAGCAAGGACAGGGCAGGGCTGCAGGTGGAATGGGAAGGCTTTGGACTAAATCTGACAGCCATCAGCTAGCCACATTTTCTAGCTTTAGCAGGTTAATCTGCATATATCCATAGTCCTCAGTAACATTTACAACTAACAGAAAAGAAAAGGGAGGGGAGGGGAGGGGAGGGGAGGGGAGGGGAGGGGAGAGCAAGGCAGAGAGGGCAGGAGAGAAGAGGAGAGGGGAAAGGAGACTAATAGACAATCTCCCCAACCCACGATCAGCCCTCCACTGTTCTGACCACTGAAGGCTCTAGACAACCCCAGAGATAAGCCCTTGGGAGAAAGCTCCCCACACCCTTCTCACCACCTGGTCTCCAGGCTGTTTCCAATAGTTAAGTAAACCAAGGACTTGCTCCCAGGCAGCAAGAGACACAAACAGAAAATAATCAAAAGGCCAAACAGGGTTTGTAAAGAAGTGTTAAAAAAAAAAAAAAAAAAGCCAGACAGGCAAGAGTGGCTTAAGCCTGCAATCATAGCTACTCAGGAGGCTAAGATCTGATGAAAAGGTTTGAAAACCAGTTTGGGCATGAAAGTCTGTGAGCCTCTTATCTTCAACTGAGCACCTAAAAATGGTAGAGCTCCAGCTTTGAGCAAAAAAGCTAAGAGACAGAGATCAGCCCTGAGTTCAAGTCTCAGTACTGGTTTAAAAAATAACAATAGCTGGTGGTCTCGCCTGTAATCCTAGCTCTTCAGGAAGCTGAGATCTGAGGATCATGGTTCAAAGCCAGCCTGGGCATGAAAGTCCATGAGACTCTTATCTCTAATAAACCACTAGAAAAGGGGAAGTGGCAGGAAGTGGTACTATGGCTCAAGCTGAAGAGCTGAGGGACAGCGCCCAGGCCCTGACATTAAGCCCCACCACCGACACACACACACAAAAAAAAAATCACCAAGAGCCAGGTACTGGTGGCTCATGCCTATAATCCTAGCTATTCAGGTGGAGCTAAAGATCACAGTTCAAAGCCAGCCTGGGCAGGAAAGTCCCTGAGACTCTTTGCCTTCATTCAACTATGCAGAAAAAGCTGGAAGTGATGCTATGGCTCAAGTGTAGAGTACTAGCCTTGAGCAAAAGAAGCTCAGGGACAGCAAGTTCCAGCCCCAGGAAAGTATTCATTGCCTTGCTATCCACTTTTACATAAAGTTTTCTTGAAACAAGGCAATACCCACTCATTTACATATTTCCATGGCCACTGTTAACAGCAGAGTGGAAAAGTGGCTACACTCACTCCACAGCCCTCAGAGACTAAAATACCTATCCCATTATAGAAGAGGTTGTCTACTAACCCCTGGATATGGCCTGGCACCACCACATGTCTAACTGTGGTCCAAGAGAACTGTGTATGCTGGCCCTCCACACAAGACCAGAAAGAGAACAGAAAAGCCTTGAGAAACATTAACTTCATAAGCTGCTGAAAGGTACACCAAGACTCAAGCCCCTGTTAAGATGCACTACAGGGCGGCTGGGAAGATAGCTCAGTGGTAGAGCGCTTGCCTTGCATGCCTGAGGCCCTGGATTCGATTCCTCAGCACCACATAAGCAAAAACAAAAAAGCCAGAAGTGGTGCTGTGGCTCGAGTGGTAGAGTGCTAGCTTGAGCTGAAGAGCTGAGGGACAGCGCCCAGGCCCAGAGTTCAGGCCCCATGACCGGACCACCCCCCCCCAAAAAAAGATGCAATACAGATGCAAACAGAACCTTCTAAACACTAAGGGCCTATATGGAGTAAGAAACGGTAACCTCAGAGGATGTCCAGCCCAAACTGCCCCATCTTCTTGAATTCATGCAATCCATCCAGGGGATGTCACCTGTAAGGTGTCTCAGCAGGCAGGCAATCACATACAAGGTCAAACAATGGCTACAGCAATCTTCCTGGAGCTATAACTACCCCCTTCCTCACATCAGCTGAATGCATGGGGCTAGTTTATCCTTTTCTTCTGACCAAACTGACAATGACATCCTTACTCCTTTGGTATGTCAAGAATATTGTAAAAAATGAAAAGAAGTCATTCCAACGAGAGGATTTAACATTTAAAAATATTAGAAAGGAAAACAATCCAAAATATATTTTCCCATGGGCAAGCCTGACTCAAGAGAGCCGCGCGCACATGGCAGGAATGGGACTGCACGGTGAGAGAGGGCCTGGTACCCAGGGCTGCATGGCATCGGTCTGACGCAGGGCCATCTCTCCTTCTCATGGCTCAGCTTTGACACAGTCCCACATATGTGGAGGGGACAGAATAGCTGCCCAGAGATGCCTAGGGATAAAAACACAGCAACAACAAACCAATTAAACCAACAAACGTTGACAGAATGGCTGCTCCTGAGCCAGGGTACTTGGGATAGAAAGAGATCACCAAATCCCAAGACATCTCTTCTCACAGAAAGTTCACACTTCTCCCTCTAACATACACAAGGAAGAAGATGCAGAAAATACCAGTTTAGACCCAAAGAAAAAACTAAAACTGAGTTCATCCCTACTGCACTGCTGGTGTGAATATAAACTAGTACAACAACTCTGGAAAGTAGTTTGGAGGTTCCTCAAAAGACTGAACATAAATCCAGGCACTGGTGGCGCACATCTGTAATCCTAGCTACTCAGGTGGTACAATCTGAGGATTATGTTTTGAAGCCAGCCTGGGGCAGGAAAGTCCATGAGACTCTTGTCTCCAGTGAACCTCCAGAAAGTGGAGCTGTGGCTCGAAGTGGTAGAGCACTTAAGTAAAAGAGCTCAGGGACAGCACCTAGGTCCTGACCTCAAGCCTCACGACCGACTCCACCCTCACCCCCCACCCCCAGTCCCAACTGTGAAAATAAAACTACAAAACTTCTAGAAGAGGAAGTGGAGCTGTGGCTCAAGTGGGAGAGTGCTAGCCTCAAGCAAAAAAGCCAAATGAGAGCACAAGACCCTGAGTTCAAGCCCCATTACTGGCATAAAATTTAGAAGAATTGGGGGAGGGTGGGGCGGGGGAACCCATCTAGAAGAAAATCTTTGCAACGCTGAGACAAAGATTTCTTGCCGGGCTGGGAAGGTGGCTCAATGGTATAGTGTTTGCCTTGCATGCCTGAGGCCCTGGGTTCGATTCCCCAGCACCACATAAGCAAAAAGAAAAAAGCCGGAAGTGGCGCTGTGGCTCAAGTGATAGAGCACTAGCCTTGAGCTGAAGAGCTGAGGGACAGCGCCCAGGCCCAGAGTTCAGGCCCCACGACCGGACCAAAAAAAAAAAAAGATTTCTTGCCTACAAACCATACACAATATACAAATTAATCATATACATGTATCAGCCATAAAGAAAAAGGTGACAAATTCAATCTTTCCAAAGTATCTTCTAAAGATGCTATTAAGGAAAGTCAAGTAACAGACCAGGGACATTATTCACAACTCAGGCATCAGATAGAAGCCTTGTATCCAGAAGCTGGTCCTGGTGGCTCACCCCTATAATCCTAGATTTTCAGGAGGCTGAGATCTAAAGATCAGGGTTCCAAGCCACTGGGCAGAAACGTCCACGAAACTCTTATCTTCAATTAGCCACTAAAAAGCCAGAAGAGGCATGGCTCAAATAGCAGAGCCCTAGCCTTGAATGAAATAGCTAAAGGACAATGCCCAGGCCCAGAGATCAAGCTCCAATACTGGCATACGCAGAAAAAAGAAAAGCTCTGTACCTGGAACATTTAAAGAAAACAAGCTCCTGCAAAAACAAATGATTGTAGTCTACACTTCACAAAAGAATATACACAAGTGGCCAAGACATGAAGAGAAGGAGGCTAAGCTCTGAGGACTGCAGTTCCAACTAGGCCAGACTGGAAAGTTCAAGCACAAAAACTCAAGGTCAGCACCTAGGCCCTGAGTTCAAGCCTCAGGACTAGCACCAAAAAAGGGGGAGAATAAAAAAAGGAAAAAAAAAGAATAAATATATCTCTACTATATGTCCAAGCAAGTTAGCATTAGGTATTTACCCAGACAAATAAAAAATAAAAATAAAAACATGTCCATACAAAGAGTTCTATCCAAATAATCAAAGCAGCTTTTTTTTCTTTTTCTTTTTTGGGTCATGGGCCGTGAACTCTGGGCCTGGGCGCTATCCCTCAGCTCTTCAGCTCAAGTCTAGCTAGCGCTCTACCACTTGAGCCACAGCCCCACTTCCAGTTTTTCTGTTTATGTACTGCTGAGGAATCAAACCCCAGGGCCTCATGCATGTGAGGCAAGCGCTCTACCACTGAGCCAGTTTCCCAACCCCAGCCTTCTTTTTTGTCTTCTTTCTTTCTTTCTTTCTTTCTTGCCACGCCACATATACTTGGTTGAAACTTCTGGAATGAAAGGTTCTGGACAGGAGTGGAGCCTGCCATAGACTCAAGACCCAGGCATCCCCCCAGGAGTTGGTGGAGAACCGGATTCCCTAGAGAAGACAATCTGGTCAGACTTAACCCGTTGTTCTCTGAGAAAGAGAAGTTCCAGTGTGACTGTTGCTCACCACAGTGACCCATGGCCCTGTGGCAGGATGCCTGCCCTGTGCCCTGACAGGTCCCACCTGGGAGAGCATTTGTCCTGCCTCCAGGCCAATTCAGGCCTGCCATTGTACACAACAACCCTTGTTTCCTCCTCTAACGAGCAGCTCAATGTCCAACCACCATGGGAACCCAGTCCGAGAGGCACAGGCACAATGGAAGGGAAGCTGCCAAAGCAAGCGTTTGGAAAGAAGCAGAGATCACAGCAGGCAAAGCAGCCATGAAGATGTGTCTGCAAGGAGTCCTTAGCTGGGTTCAGCAAAGAGAGGCCGGCGCAGGTGGGCGGAGCACTTCCATAAAGCTGCCTGTGGTGGATAGATGGCTTCTGATTTGACATCGGCAAGAGAATAAGGGGCTGCAAATTCAATGAATAGTCTCTGGCCAGAGAAACAAGGTCAAACGCTTAAGTTTCTGCACTTCCAGTGGTTCCTGATATCTCCAGCTGAGTGGACATCTTTCTGTGTCCGTTGGTTTCACGCCACCTTCTGCGGAGTCTGCGTGAGAGATCGTGTTGGACAAAGAGCTTCAAGGAAGCATGCCTTCAGGAAGGGGGTGTTGGTTCAAGGCTTCCCATACACTTGGCTGCACCTTTATAGCCTCTACCTTTATTCTTACTATATTCTTCTTGGCTGTACATTCGTTGCCTTTATTCTCGTTTTGGCTATTTTTCTATTGATCCGCGAACAGAGCATGTTGTATTTTTCCAGTCCAATAGAGACGGCTTCTCTAAGTAATAAAGACTAAGGCCTAAGATTAAATGTGGGCAATGCCCCAATCAATCTATCATCTGATGTGATGCTGCCTCCAGAAATTCCTACAACTTCACAAGCAGTTTTGCAGCTCACGCATAGTAAATATAGAGACTTAAAATTTCCAGATATGTCCAACAGACAAAATCAATGAATTAAACTAAGTTAGAAAGAGTTATCCTAGTAGTTTAGAGAGTTCTAAAAAAGAAGAGACCTCTGATTATATAAGAAGAAGAAAGATTCTCCCAACGGTTATGATTAAGTTTAGTCCAACTTATGTTATAGGGAATAGATGGTGTTTTCACACAAAATATAAAGTTAGGAACATATTTCCTGAACCAACCAAGAACCATTTCCTTATACAGGAGCTTATAAAGATAAAATTAGTTGGATAAAAATAAAATTAAAAAGAGTACAACATAAGTACAGCCCTGTTTTAGGTTTATTAATTATTAAACATAAAAAGGCTGAATAGATGATGTATTCTATTAAACGATATGCTAGACTTGTTTCACACCACTTAGCTTAAACAGTTGGTGGGATAGTCATCAATTTTTATGTAATTTATCAATGCTTTGCCCTTTAAAAAAAAACTGACTACGTGCTTAAATAAACAAAGAATCTATGTCACAATCACACACTGTATAAAAATGTTAATTCTCCTCAATAAAGATACACTCAGATGCAACTCTTTTGAGTCTGTGTCTGTTTGTCACTTCACTGTCCTTGCCCACCTATCCCGAGATCCCTGTCCCGTCGGTCCCAGTGCTCCGGCCGAGCTGGTCTGTCGCACTTTCTCTTTCTTTCTTTCTTTCTTTCTTCTTTTTTTCTCTTTCTCTCTTTCTTTCTTTTTCTTTTTGCCAGTATCATTTGAACTCAGGGTCTCATATTTGCTCAGCTGGAGCTCTACTTCTTGAGCCACTGGCTTTTCACTGGTTATTTGGGGATGAAGCTTGTTTGGCTCTTCTGCCTAGGCTGGCAGAATCAACCGTCTGGATCTTAGCCTCCTGAAGAGCTAGGATTGCTAGCTAGCAGGCGTCAGCCATCAGCACCCAGCTAAGAGAGCTTTATTTTTAAAAGCTCAAAAGTGAAAATTATCCAAATGCCTTCCAACATGATACTCAAGTTGATATACCCATACTCAGTAATAAAAAGGAACAAGTAATTGATATACACAGTAACTTTCAAAACTATTATGCTGAGGCAAAAAGGCCAAACAGAAAAAAGTACATGCTGTCTCATTCAATTTGAATAGCATTCTTTTCTCAAGGTGCAAACTGCTGTGGAGTGGCAGCACAGAGCTAGGCCTGCCTGTCATGCAGAGTGACAGCACAGAGCTAGGCCTGCTTAGGAAGGGGCACATGGAGAACAAGGATCACTAGATGACTTGCAGGGTGATAGAAATGGTGTCATCCTAACTACGATGAGTTTCAATGTGTATGTGTGCATCTGTATGCGTGTGTATGAAATCTCACCAAACTATCCATTTCAAACGTTATTGCCCATTATAGTTATGTCTTGTTCCTGCTGTGAAAACATCGTTAATGCACACAGTGCACTGGTGCATTCATAAAGGAACAGTATGAACCTTTCCCTGAATGAAGGGCATGATCATACGGCTTATACTACAAGCCAGGAAACATATGCTGGTCAAGTGGGCAGGAAAAGAAGTAATGTGTTGTGGTATCTCCAACTAGCTGGGTGAACTGGCACAGCCCTGGACAACTCAGCACGTAGGCCTTGTACAGCAAGGTGTGATTAGAGACTTCCTGCCTAAAGCAAGCCCGAAAGCTCGTGCCTAGTAGCTGGCCTAGTAGCCAGCTGGGCCTGCACCCTAACTTTACACCAGAGGAAGCAGTCTGGATCCCAGACAAGGCTGGGTGCAGGGCAGACACTAAGACCCTGCCTCCAAGAGCTGTGTCCACTCAGCTTTCTTTTTCTGATGTAGGGGGGAAAAATTGATGCCTTGAGTGGAGGCCACCCCCATTCCTAACTATCTTCCAAATGTCTGATGATCCAGATCCTCCTCCAATAGATGTTTGCAGCAATGAACAATTAGCCCACAGAGAAAGCAGTGCCAAGTTTTCTAAGACAAAGTCCAGCAAAGATTGAGGTGTGCCGGGTCCAGACCTGGGAGTGGCTGTGCCAAGGAGTCAGGAGGGCCACTCACAGCCCACAGAGATCTGCTCAACAGAGCTCCTACCGTCCACCCCTGTCCCACTTTGAGTTACATTTCAAACCAGGTCCTTCAGCCATGAACAGGAGAAAGCACAGTGTCACTAAGCGCACAAATGCCACGTAGAGCAGCAAGTTATCTCAACTTGATAACAATTGTTTCAAGTTCATAAAAAGAGCAGACCACTGTACATACTTCAAAATAGCAGGTTATTCTGGAACAGGAACCTGGGGTTCTTTTTTTCCCACATTTATTCCCTAAGGAATGACACCATTTTTCTAACTTTGAAGGTAAAAATAGGCAGAAGGTTGGCTCAGTCCTGCCACTGGCCAATTCACTGAAGAATACTTGGATTCTGAAAAATGGCTACACCGCCAATCCCACCTCCTCTCCCCTCAGTCCAGCCCAGTGAGAGCTTCTCCAGTCAGGTGACACCTACCCATGTGTCCACCCACTGTCCACCCACCATCCACAGGTCCCATACACTTTCTCCTGAAGATGGGTGCTGTGGTCTTGCACCTGAGGAGCCCATGGTACACTATGGAAACGTTTGCTTGCACCAAGTCCAAGTGTACCAGGAACGGTACGGGAAGGAGTGGCCCATCACCCTACAGCTGTCCAGCCGACTGTGGATGGGCAGCAAGTGGGAAAGGCAGTAGTAAAGGGTCTACAGGTTTAGCTCAAGAAAAATAATTTTTTTTTGGTCGGTCAGCTCAAGGCTAGCACTCTACCACTTGAGCCACAGCACCACTTCCAGCTTTTTCTGCTTATGTGGTGCTGAGGAATCGAACCCAGGGCTGTATGGTATGCCAGGCAAGCACTCTACCACTGAGCCACCTTCCCAGCCCCTAATTCAAGAAAAAGTTAAAAGTGGAGCTGTGGCTCAAGTGGTAGAATGCTCGCTTTGAGCTCAAGAGCTGAGGGAGAGCACCTAAGCCCAGAGTTCAAGATCCACGACCAAAATAAAAGCAAAAATTCAAAATAAAGAGAAAGATAAAGACATAGTAAATTTTGGGCTGGGAGGGTGGCTCAGTGGTAGAGCGCTTGCCTTGCATGCATGAGGCCCTGGGCTCGATTCCTCAACACCACATAAACAGAAAAAGCCGGAAGTGGTAATGTGGCTCGAGTAGTAGAGCGCTAGCCTTGAGCTGAAGAGCTGAGGGACAGTGCCCAGGCCCAGAGTTCAGGCCCCATAACCGACCAAAAAAAAAGAAAAGAAAAGAAAAATTTAAGAGTTCTGGAGAGGAACAGTGGTGGCCGGGAGGGGGAGGGGAGATTGGTTATTGACTCTATAAACACACTAAGAAAACAATTCAATCAGATCCATGTACCTTGGAGAAGGTAAGTGTCGTGTCTTTTCACAAAGACCTCTTCCCCTCATAAACGTACTAGAGTCTGCCAAGCACCAGTGGCTCACCCATGTAATCCATGCTACCCAGGAGGCTAAGATCTGAGGATTATGGTTCAAAGTCAGTCCTGGCAGCAAAGTCCATGAGACTCTTATCTTCAATTAAGCACCAAAGAGCCTAAAGTGGAGTTGTTACATGGTAGTCACTCAACTGTGCAGTGTGCAGTTTGCTTTCTCTTGTAAATAAACACAAATACAAAAAGTGACAAACACAGTATCGTCTGGTGAAAGAGCTACCGGTAATCTGAGCACACAGTCCCTCCCCCATGAGAGTCTAACCCACTTCACAGGCACCTTCAATGGAGCAATGGGCATCACTGCTCATTTGTGGCTGGCTACCAGGAGAGACCAGCCCTCGGGTGGGGGACCCAGCTTTTAGCAATCTGCCACAGGCACAAACATCACCTTCCACAAAGCCCCACACATGGTGAACACAGCCAGCAATCTGACAGGGTGCCTTTTCCTTCCTGTTTCTTGACACAAAGAATAGAGTCAATAATAAACCTTAGAATGTGTGTGGCTAACGTCCCTCTGCACAGCTTTTCCAAGGTCCCACCATGTCCCAGACTGGCTTTAAATATCGCAGCATCTCCCTCTCAGCCCATCTAGGCTGGGTGCAGGTGACAACCTCAGACCCAGAATCTGGGCTAAATGGTGCTGTCCCACAATGCAGGAGGCAGAAGGATAAAGCCACAGGTGGCTGGCTGAGAGGTGGCACAGAGCAGCGGTTAGAAGCTCTGTGCCAGAAATAGGGAAAGCTCACAGCAAGAGGCAGAGCTGCTTTCCAACAGGGGCTCCTGACACTCTGATCATCTCAGACCAGGCTAGCAGTCACAGGAGGGGAGAGTCTTTCTTTTTTTTTGTTGGTTTTTTTTTTTTTGGGGGGGGG
>NW_012267217.1:63924778-63947392 GCF_000151885.1 Dipodomys ordii | reverse complement strand
AAGTGGCGCTGTGGCTCAAGTGGTAGAGTGCTAGCCTTGAGCTGAAGAGCTGAGGGACAGCACCCAGGCCCAGAGTTCAGGCCCCATGACCAGACCTAGAAAAATAAAATTAATTTAAATTAAAATTAAAAATAAAAAATACTTAGGAATGCCCATAAATCAAAATAAGTGCGTAAGTGTTATCAAGTTAAACCTTCTAGCCAGGCGCCAGTGGCTCATGCCTGTAATCCTAGCTACTCAGAAGGCTGAGATCTGAGGATTGCGGTTCAAAGCCAACCCAGGCAGGAAAGTCCGTGAGACTCTTATCTCCAATAAACTACTAGAAAACCAAAAGTGGAGCTGTGGCTCAAGTGGTAGAGTGCTCGCCTTGAGCTGAAAAGTGCAGGGACAGAGCTCAAGCCCAGAGTTCAAACCCCACGACCAACCAAAAACAAAACAAAACAAAACTTTCTAACGGTCCTGGTACAGAAATGAGTGGTGGGAAAGAATAAAACATAACCTGGTGCCAGTGGCTCCCACTTATAATCCTAGCTACTCAAGAGGCTGAGATCTGAAGATTGCGGTTTGAAGCCAGTCCAGGCAGAAAACTCTGTGAAACTCTTATCTCCAATAAACCACTCAGAAAAAGCCAGAAGTGGCACTGCACTGAGGCTCAAGTGGTAGAATGCTAGTCTTGAGTACACAGAGGCTTAGGGACAGCACCTAGGCCTTGAGTTCAAGCCCCAAGACCAGCAAAACAAAACAAAACCTAGCTAACGTGGACAGTGTATTTCTATACTGGCTGACACCATCACCCACATGCTAGTACACACAGATAGTGTACATTTGTACTGTATGGCACCCTCACCCACGTGCTAGTACACACAGATAGTGTACATTTGTACTAGCTGGCACCTTTACCCACGTGCTAGTACACACAGTGTACATTTGTACTGTACAGCCCCCTCACCCACGTGCTAGTACACAGTGTACATTTGTACTGTATAGCACCTTCACTCATGTGCTAGTACAAACAGACAGTGTACATTTGTACTAGCTGGCACCCTCACCCACGTGCTAGTACACACAGATAGTGTACATTTGTACTAGCTGGCACCCTCACCCCCGTGCTAGTACACACAGTGTACATTTGTACTGTACAGCCCCCTCACCCACGTGCTAGTACACAGTGTACATTTGTACTGTATAGCCCCCTCACCCACGTGCTAGTACACACAGTGTGCATTTGTACTGTACGGCCTCACCCATGTGCTAGTATACACAGACAGTGTACATGTGTATTAGCTGGCACCCTCACCCACATGCTAGTATACAAGGACAGTACACTTCTGTACTGACCAACTTATCACACACATCCTAATACTTCTACAGATTAGAAAACTAAATTTTGTGAAGATCAAGTCTCTTGCCCTATGTCACAGAGCTAACAAGACTTTCTTAAGCCAGGCGCCCGTGGCTCATGCCTATAGTCATAGCTACTCAGGAGGCTGAGATCCGAGGATTGAGGTTCAAAGCCAGCCTGGGCAAGGAAACACCATGAGACTCTTATCTCCACTAGAAACCCAGAAGTGGCGCTGTGGCTCAAGAGGTAGAGTGCTACCCTTGAGCTGAAGAGCTGAGGGACAGCGCCCAGGCCCAGAGTTCAAGCCCCACAACCTACAAAAAAAAAAAAAAAAAAAGACTTTCTTAGGCTGGGCATGGTGGCTCATGACTTCAGTCCTGTAATTCCAAAGGCTAACACAGGAGGATCATGAGTTCAAGGTTAGCCTGGACAACATAGCAAGTCCCAGGGTGGCCTAGTTACAGTGAGGCTGTGTCTCAAATACAAACAAAAAAGGAAGATCCTCTCTATAACACACAGTAAAAAAGAAAAACACACACACACACACACACACTTTAACCCCAACACTCAAGAAGCTGAGGCAAGAGAACCAAGACTCTAGATGACGCTAGGCTACAAAAAGAGCTAGAGGTCAGAATTGGTTACATAATAAGACCCTGTGTCAAATAAAAGGATTAATTAATTAATTAAAATGCTGACAGTTGCCGTTATATCTACAGAACCTTTTGGGAAGTTAGCAATCCATGAACCCAGACTGTAAACCCTTACCAAGCAACTCTCTCTCTTCCTCCTGTTCCCAAAAGGAGACACTGCAGAGACCGGAGCTCTGACAGCTATCCTGGGGCAGCAGCGTCCCATTCTGGAAGACCTAAGTGGCCCTATAGAGCCGCCAGACCCAAAAGGGGCAGCCTTCCACATTCACAACGAATGTGCTGTGGTATTTTAACAGCTATAGTGCATCCTGTGATGGCCTCTAAAAAGCCACGTCTGTGCTCCATTCCAGGGAACTTGTTTTTTTTTTTTTGGTTCCGGTCGTGGGGTCTGAACTCTGGGCCTGGGCGCTGTCCCTCAGCTCTTCAGCTCAAGGCTAGTGCTCAACCACTTGAGCCACAGCACCACTTCCGGCTTTTTTTTCTTTTTGCTTATGTGGTGCTGAGGAATCGAACCCAGGGCCTCAGGCATGCAAGGCAAGCGCTCTACCACTGAGCCACCTTCCCAGCCCCCCAGGGAACTTGTAAACAAGACCTATGTGCAGATGTCATTCAGTTGAGGACTAGCTGAGTGGGCCTAAATCTAGTGGCAAGTGTCCCCATACGAGAAGACACAGGCAGGGGAGGAATGCCACACGGGAACTCAGAGGCTGAACTGGAATGTGCAGGTTGTGGGTCAGCTGGGAGCCTCAGGAGCTGGAAGCAGCAGCACAGGGCCTCTACTGTGGCCTCAAGAGAGAGGCAGGCTCCTGCTAACTGCTTGGCTTCAGATTTGTGGCCTCCACAAGTATAAGGAGAAATATCCAGTGTTCAAGCTGTTAATGACGCCATGGGAAACTGACAGTGCAGTGAAGTGTAATTCAAGTATAATTTCCTTCATCATCTTCTACCAACACCGTATGAATCAAACAGGAATTCCTACCGAAGCGTGCAGTTTTATTATGAAGCCATGCAGAAGCAGCCCTCCAAGATGTAGATCCTGAGTGAATTTCATTCAACTTACACAATCCTTTTTCATTCAATTTGCTCAATCCTTTTTATTAATGGTAAGGGCCTGCCCTTTCTTCATCCAGCGCACATATGATACCAACAACTATCTAAGTCTCACTTCCTGGCTCTTTTTTCTGTTCCTTCATTCTCATAAGGGAGTTTACGACCCTCTTCTCTGGCTATCCATACTTGGGGCTGCCCCTCTACCTTCTCCAAGCCATGCCATGTGAACAGCAGGTATCCATCCACTCACATGTCTGCCTCCACCAGCTAAAAACTGAGCCAAGTACCAGTGGCTCATTCTTATGATCCTAGCTATTTGGAGGCTGAGATCTAGAGAATGGAAGTTCAGGGCCAATTTGGGCAAGGAAATCCATGAGACTCCATCTCCAAAACAACCAAAAAGCCAAGCTGGAGGAATGGCTCAAGTGATACAGTACCAGTCATGAGGACCTGAGTTTAAGCCACAATACTGATCCAAAAAAAAAAAAACAAAAAAAAAAACCCCACCACTTACAGCAGAAGGACTTAGCCTGTGGACTGGTGATGGAGAAAGGAAGGACCGTGGTAAGCAGAGAGTCATGCTGCCTGCAAGGCCACACTCACTACCCCAGGTGTCCCTTCCTTGATCTAACATGTTTTCCAGCAGAATCTTCAACTAGACACCAAATATTCTCAGTTCCTAACACTGAGAGTGAGTCAGTAAAGTTTAACTGATCCACTGTGACAAAGATCAGAGAAGCACCTGCCGTTATAATCATAATTACCAGAAACACATGACAGCATCGATAATGATGAAACAGTAAATAAAGCAGAACACAAAACTACACCTGGGCTGGAAATGTGGCTTGGTGATGGAGTGCTTGCCTAGCATTCATGAAGCCCTAGGTTTGATTCCTCAGTACCACATAAACAGAAAAGACTGGAAGTGGTACTGTGGCTCAAGTGGTAGACTACTAGCCTTGAGCAAAAAGAAACTCAGGGACAGTGCCCAGGCCCTGAGTGCAAGCCCAGGACTAGCAAAACAAAATTTAAAAAACTACACCTACACTGACATGTGGAGAGCATATGAAGAATTCAATGTTCCCCTAGGAAATGTGTGAAGGAAACAGAAGAAAAGAAAACAGCGGCTGGGCTACTGTGGGCATTTCTCTCTGTATCTTAAATTTCCTTAAGACCTTTACTCCGATTTACATGACTTAAGAAATAAACTAATAAACTGATATACATATGGGTCTGGGTGCCTGGCAGGCACAAATTGCTGGGAAGGTGGCTTAGTGGTAGAGTGCTTGCCTTGCATGCATGAGGCCCTGGGTTCAATTCCTCAGCACCACATAAGCAGAAAAGGCTGGAAGAGGCACTGTGGCTCAAGTGGTAGAGCACTAGCCTTGAACTGAGAGCTGAGGGACAGTGCCCAGGCCCAGAGTTCAAGCCCCATGACCGACAAAGAAAAAGAAAGAAAGAAAAAGAGAGAGAGACAGAGAGAGAGAAAGGGGGGGGGAGAAGAAAATTGTGGTTTCCCAAGGGGGGGAATGCTCCTGAGCGCCACCTCTCTGCACCTGTCTGCCTCGCTGTCACCTCTCTCTGCCAAAGGGACCAGGCCCCTCCCACAGCAGCCCAGCTGCTACTTTCCTTCTGCTGCTGTCCTGTTTATCACAGGGCTACCGTTATTTCTTTCCCACTAGGGAAGCTTTGGAAGTCTAGAGAGGACACGTTTCTCACCCCACACACCCTTCAGGTCCCCAGAACACAGCTTGCCAAGCTCTTCTAGAATTTGCATCTGTCTCAACAGATACCTGTTTCATTTTAGAAATGCAGTAGCCAGGCTAAGGCCTTATGTTTCAAATGACTCCTACATACTCCGGGGATAAAGAAGCCATTTCAACCTTGCTTCTGGGTGCATGCAGAGCACCAGGTCTGGCCCTGTCTGCCCCCAACATGAGGAGCCCCAGCACACAGGAAAAGTCCCTGAGGTGGGCATTTCAAGGCAACTGCCCATCCTCGATGCTGTGTTCGACAGAAAGGAGTGACTGGACCTACACGTGGCTGGCACTCGGGCGCTCAGGCAGCCCAGGGCCAAAGCCCTGTGCCGCAGACAACCCCTCCACAGGCATGGCTTCAACGCCACATGCACAGACCACGATAGAGCCCCCATTCCTCCACATCCGCAAACTACATCAGTGGCATGAACTACCCCCTCGAGATGGGCAGCCTCAACTCCTGGAAAACTTGGGGAAATTGTCCTGTGTGTGTGTGTGTGTGTATGTGTGCGTGTGTGTATGTGTGTGTGAACTTGGGGAAATTGTCTGTGTGTGTGGTGTGTGCGTGTGTGTATGTGTGTGTGAACTTGGGGAAATTGTCTGTGTGCGTGGTGTGTGTGTGTGTGTGTGTGCCAGATTAGAGCTTGAACTCAGGGCGTGGGCTCTGTGGGGGGAGGGGGGTGCACACACGCACCAGATTGAGGCTTGAACTCAGGGCCTGGGCACTGGCTCTGAGCTGGTTGGCTCGAGGTTAGCACTCAACTACTTGAACCAAAGCTACATTTCCAGCTTTCTGGTGGTTAGCTGAGGATAAGAGTGTCACCCACTTTCTTGCCCAGACTGGCTTTGAATCATGACCCTCAGATCTCAGCGTCTTGAATAGCTAGGACTACAGGTGTGAGCCACCAGTGTGTGGCTCAGGAGCTAGCTTTTAAGTTCAGAGAAGCTAGGGAACTTTACTCTGGGTATAGCAAAGTAGGCAAGGGATCCCATGGTCCCTTCATTCCTTTGGGACCTGGACCTCCAAAGCCCAGGGCCAACAGTTACTTGACACAGGGCAATCCCTACACAAGAATGGCCTAACTGCAGGAGGCCTGCAGCACAGCGGGCAGGGTTGGAGGCACAGAGGACCAGGTCCCTCAGGCTGTATCAAGGGACAGATGAGAAGTCACCTGCACAATGATTTACAGCACTTTTACAATGGGCAGAGCATGGTTCTTTTTAATGATTTTGAATTTCAGGGATATTCCAGAAAAACCTGTCTTTCCTCTTTGTGGCTCATCCCACCATAGCCATCGCTGTGATCAGAGGGTAGCAACACCACAACCAGACTGCTTCAGGTCTGCCAACACTTGGAACAATGCAGCGATTGTTCATTTAGATTGTTCAGCAAACACAAATCATGCAACATTAAATTTAAGAGATGCAAGGATAACAAGCTAGAAGAAAAATTTCCAATTAGATATCCAACGACAATAATAAATTAGGTTTGGTTTACTACTTTCAGTCTGTGCATGAAGCAATCAGTGAGAACCTGTAGTCAGACTTAATAACAGCACACACTTTATCCATCTTCACTGTACTCAATCTCCAAAATAAACCCATTTTTCAAATGAGGGAACTGAGGCTCAGGCTCATTGCGCAACTTACCCAAAGTCACCAACTAGTAAGAGACTGAGATAGGCCTTGTCTTACCTGGCTTCAAGGAGGCTCTATACTTCCAGAGATTGGAAGAAAGGAATAGAACCTAGTCCTGCTGGCTGGGGCCTCTAGCTACTGGAGGAAACACAGACCCTGAATGTTCAAAGACAAGAGCTTCCTCCAGGAAGCCTCCTCACCATCTGCTTTACTCTGGTTTAGTAAGAACTCCTTTCTAGGTCTGCTCTGTCCTTTGGACTTTGAGCACAGCTCATGGCCCAGGGAGGCCCTCAAAACACAACCTGCTCAATCAATAATGAATAATCCAGCAAAGTTCCCAAGGAACAAAACCAAGCTAATCAAGTAGACAGAAAAAAAAATCAGGAGAGGATTTCAGTAACGAAGTTCCTAAGTTACAATAGATTTTTAAAAACAAACAAATGCATCCAAGCAAAATGTTATCTAAATATTACTCAAGTTTTATAATGAGTAATACTTTTGGTTTTTTGTTTGTTTTTTGGGTTTTTTTTTTTTTTTGCTGGTACTGGGATTTGAACTCAGACAAGCCTAGCTTGCTTGTCTTCTGCCTGGCTTTTTGCTGGTTATTTTCGAGATGGAGTCTTTATGGACTTTCTTGCCTAGGCTGAATTCAAGCAAGATTCTCTAGGTCTTAGCCTCCTGGTAGCCAAGATTACAGCCAGGACCTACCATACCTAGCTATAATGAGTAACATTAAATATCAGATGCTTATAATAAATATAAACACCCAGAGAAAATTTAAATGCTGACAATTTACTGTTCCTAAGTAGAAACCAAAGAGGCTAAGAAGATGGCATTAGGCTGTATAATAATATTATAGGCTGTATAATAATATTACAGGATGGATAGGCAAGCCAGAACTCGATCAAACCAAATAATCTGTAAAAGAGTACACCATAGAAGCAGGGAAGTAAAAACAAACCAGATAGCAGAAAAAGTAAAACCATCTTCAAATTCCTCTATCTCCTGTCAGATTTCAGATTATCTGCTGCTTTCCTGTTTGCCTACCATAAGTGAAAGTATACCCTCTGAAGTAAGGCATTACATCAGTGTCCTGAACCTAATGCCATCTTGACAGTTTTTCACAGTTAATACCTGCCAACCAAAAACATCAGGCATACTAGCAGGAAAGACCAAAGGAACAAAACTAAGAGAAAAATGAGACAGTAAAAAGACATACAGAAGAACCAGATACATAAGTTTCTGACACAGACTTCAACATAAATATGCTAACTAGATTCAATGAAACAGTGTAAGAGTAGAGCCTTTGGAAGACACCTCAAATGCTTAAAAAGGCTAGGATTATGCCTGCCATCCTAGCTACTCAGGAAGCTGAGATCTGAGGAATACAGTTCAAAACCAGCGTAGGTAGGAAAGTCCATGAGATTCTTACTTCCAATTAATCACAGAAAAAGCCAGAACTAGCATTGTGGTTCAGGTGGCCGAGTACTAGCCTTGAGGAAAAAAAACTCAGAGACCGCACCCAGAGTTCAAGTCCCAGGTCTAGCCAAAAAAAGAAAAAAAGCAAATGAAAGAAACGAAACCAGTACAACGTGAAGGATGTGACAGATAAAGCTCATATCTACAGAAATGAAGACACATGTCCTGGGTGCGTGGCTGCTGCCTGCCACGCACAATGCAAGAACGTTGGCAGAAAGCACTACCCACCTTCTATAAATGTAAGGAAAAGCTTAAATGTAATTTAAAACGAGAGAAACAGACCAAAATATTAGCATTCTGTTTTGAAGTAGCTGACTCATGGCTGCTTTTCAATTCCTTTAATATACTTTCCTTTATATGAAAAATAAAATTAAGATTTTAAGCCAGGCGCCGGTGGCTCATGCCTGTAATCCTAGCTATTCAGGAGGCTGAGATCTGAGGATAGCAGTTCAAAACCAGCCCAGACAGAAAAGTCTGTGAGATTCTTATCTCCGAATAACCACAAGAAAACCAGAAGTGACGCTGTGGCTCAAGTGGTAGAGCACTAGTCTTAAGCTGAAGGGCTCAGGGACAACGTCTAGGCTCAGAGTTCAAGCCCCATGACTGACAAAAAAAATTTTAACAGCTAGTGGCTAGGTTCAGTGGTAGAGCACTCAAGCATGAGGCCCTGAGTTCAAACCCAGCACCACCAAAACTAAATTAATTCAATCAAACAAAAATTTCTAATTTTTTCCACAGTATCACAAAGAATCTTAAACTCTGTTCGAAATTGTTAATATATAAACCATAACATGGCAAAAAAAAATTTCATTTGAGGTTTTTGTTGTTTTGTGCTCACATTACCAAATTCTGTTATTCTCTAACTACAGAACTATTTTCAGGCTTAGAAACACATTGTTCCAGTAGTCATTCTGATCAAAGAGAAGAAGCCAGAAGAGTCTGAAGTGCTTCCTCACAATGGTCAAGCGTGCCTGGGAGTCTCACCGTGAAGCTGTTGTTGACGTTTTTGGTGCTGGATTCAGCCACACTGGCATCTGTCAGGTCCACCTCATCAAATATGATTGACTGGAGATTAAAAAAAACACACATATACAAGGACTCAGCACACCAAGGCAGGGGCATCCCAAACCCTGGCTAGCACAGTACCTTACTCTCCCTTCACCTACACAAGCCCAATTCTTGAATCTGTGCTATCTGGTCAGTAAGCCAATGCTACCTTAACACCCTGCCCCACTTGATTCTCACAACCAGCACTGAGTTCAGTGATAATGCATGGTTGTGCTTTAATCCACAGAATTTATTACTGAGGAGCTGGTAATGTGGCTTAGTGGTAGAGTGCTTGCCTAGCATGCATGAAGCCCTTAGTACCCCATAAACAGAAAAAGCCGATGTGGTGCTGTGGGCTCAAGTGGTAGAGCACTAGCCTTGAACAAAAGAAGCTCAAGAACAGTGCCCAGGACCTGAGTTCAAGCCCAGGACTGGCCAAAAAAAAAAAAAAATCATTACTGATCGCACTGGAAAATAAGACAAATAACAAATGCTAATACTTTTACACTTATTCTTTGTACTAAACACTACCATTAATGCCACTGGTTCTGGTATTCAGTGCTTTTATTTATGTGTGTGTATGCATATGTGAGTATATATATCTGTGTGTGCATATGCATGCGTGCAAATCCTGGGAACACAGGGCCTAGGTACTGTCTTAAGTTTCTTCTGTTCAGAGCTGAGGACCAGACTCGGGGCCTTGTACTTGCCAGGCAAGTATACTTCCACTGAGCTAAATCCCCAACCTTTCCCTTAGCTTTTTTGCTCAAAGCTGGCACTATACCACTTAAGTCAGAGCTCTACTTCAGGGTTTTGTTTTTTGTTTTTTGCTAGGTAACTGGAGATAAGAGTTTCATGTCTTTTCCTGTCTGAGCTGCCTTTGAACCACTATCCTCAGATCTCAGCCTCCTGAGTAGCTAGATTAATAGGCATGAGCCACTAATACGTGGCTATATTCCCTGCTTTTAAATGTGAAGTATGTCCTCAGTCTATGTTCCAGCTGGGTCCAGATGGATCTCTGCCCTCTGTCTATAGTTTCTCCAGTCGGCACATGTAGGAAAGGTCCCAGCTAAAATAATGTACCGTATGGGAAAAGAGACTTAATAGAGGAGATCCAGCAATAAGGAAAAGCAGAGAGCCAGGCAAAAGGCATCTAGTTCTGGAGAGTTACCCAAGCTCCAATGAGAGCTGGGAATCAGGCTTAGGGACACCTCCCTGCCCAATTTCCCTTCCTTTCTCCCTCAAGTACCCAGATATAACTCCTACTCCAGATCCCCCCTTACTCCTTTACCTTCCTGTTCCCTCTATTCTAAGACGATTCCATTGTGAACCCTTGGAGGAAATATTAGTAACCAAGAAAATAGGTTCAATCTTCACCTTCCCCCACCAACAGGCCCAAAATAGCAGTTTTTAAAAACTGAGGGTTGTGGTCAGACCCTTTCTAAGCAGGCTGCTTTACTCTATTTCAAATTTTAGCACACTAACTCTCTAGGGACACATCTCAAAATGATTCCAGGTTTTTTTTAAGTATTAGGACTGCCACCAACACTGAGAGGAAAACAGTGTTGAGAATCTCAGCCCACATACCAGTGTGTGCAGTGTCTGACATCCCAGTCATTGTGCGTGTACCGGTGAAATGCACCAGCTCCTCCTCAGAGAGCACCGGCTTTGAGTCTTTCCTGCAGTGGACACTCAGAATGAGGGCTGACTGCCGGAAAGCCTAGAAATAAAAAAATCCCTGTGCTCTCTTTGGAAGTGCATTTACTAAAATTAGAAATGAAGTAGAATCTCACACACTCACTTTAAAGCGACTTTTAGCCCATAATAGAGAGATCCCTGGGGTCTGAAAAGAAGATATCTAACTAGAAGACAGTTCTATAATCACTTTTCCATTCTTACAGAAAAGTGAATAGAAACGGTATTTATTTATAAGCAACAAAATATGCTTTGAGACAAATAAACCCTGACAGCTTAGAGTGTTGAAAACTAGCTGCAAGTAAATGGCCTGCAATCGACTCCTGCCTGCCCTGGAGCACCGCACATGCAGCGGCCACAGGTGTTCTCCCCCAGCCTCACCTTTGCAGTTTTGGCGTAGTATAGAGTTCGCCCTCGGAGCTTGAAGTATCTCCTCTTTGATCGCTGGAATGAGTTGTTCTGTTTGGTCAGCATACCTTCTTTGATGATGGTCTGAAAGCACAGGAACATACTTGTGAATGTGCGTTTCTGAAAGGCCTCTTTGCCAGGCTGACTGAAACACACCCTGTGGTGGCCATGAGCCTTCGTGTCTCTCAGGAGCAAGCAGCCTACCAAGAAAAATAGTTCTCACACTCTGACAAACTTTGACCCTTGTGCGGACCAAGCACTGCTGGGGGAGGAGGGGGCACCACAATCCTCTCGGGGCAATGCAGTGATTGTGTGGGCGAGGTGTCAGCGGCCCAACATGTGCCCTAAATACACTCAGATTAGCAAAGGGGAAACTGAGGCTCATGGGACTGCAGTAAGCAGTAGCTGGGGGACAGCTGGGACACGGGTCTGGTACATTCTCCAACGTCAGCATTTGGTGTTTTCAGCTATTCTTGGCCCCGTCTCCATGTTCTCTGGCCTCCTGCCATTTCTCAGGATCCTGTTGCCAAACTGTCTACATCCATCTCTGGGGTTGAGCACAGTTCCAGGCCTGTGCTCCATTTGGCCATCTGCACTGTTCACTGGCCAGTAGGGGCAGCTAATCTGTACACTGAGAGAGAACAGTGCCAAGGCCTGACGCCTGCCCCACCCACAGAACCCACCTCACACAAGAGTGCCCAACACTCCCCGGAGACACACATGCTCAGGGAGCTTCTCAGTCACAAGATGCGCTGAACCATACAGAGCCACGAGTACAGTCCACTAATAACTGGGAAGGGACCGGGCGCCGGTGGCTCACACCTGTAATCCTAGCTACTCAGAGGCTGAGATCTGAGGATTGCGGTACAAAGCCAGCCCGGGCAGGAAAGTTCGTGATACTCTTATCTCCAAAAGACCACTAGAAAACCAGAAGTGGTGCTGTGGTTCAAGTGGTAGAGCGCTCGCCTTGAGCTGAAGAGCTGAGGGACAGCGCCCAGGCCCAGAGTTCAAGCACCATGACAGACCAAAAAAAAAAAAAAAAAATGGGAAGGGGAGGGGGCCCAGTGGCAGAGTGCCAGCCTAACAAGTCCAAGGCCAGAGTTCTAGCCCTGGCATTGCAAAGAAAACAACCCACTTGCAAAAATGAAAAAAACAAAAACAAAAACTAGAACCTGATACCCTGCTTGGTACTTTCTTACACTATGCCTCACAAACACCCAAGCCACAAGGAGCCTTAGCACTCCCGTCCAGCTTTGCACTTTAGTTTACTTTACAACAGTACATGTACAAAGTACATACACGAAGTACACCCAAAGCTACTTTAAACTTCCAAAGGTAAAGCCAGAGTGAATCAGGTCACCCAAATATGCCAGGATGTGTGAGAAGCACGTTGGCCTGTCTGGATTCCCATAAGCCTGTCCATCACAGGAGGAGGACAGAAAAGACTCCTGAAGTTGCCCCCCACCCCTGACACCACACACAAAGGGTCAGGCCCAGTAACACAGGGTCTCTCCCTCTCCTCCTCCCTCACCCACACTTCTGGAGGCTCCCCTCTCTCCCACAGGCCCCTGGCATGGAGTATGCTCTGGGACCAGCCCGCTGCTACTGTCGGCCTCCTCCAACTCCCTCAAAAATTGCTATGAGTCTACTTTCTCATGTGTGGCTTTCCCTTCACCCTACTTCTGAAGAGGTCACCTACTCCCTTCTCCCAGGAAGAAAGAAATGAGAAAGTCAACAATATCCCACAGTCCAGGGAGACACACACCAGGTCTGTCACGAACACAAGCGGGCCCTGTACTGAAACAGAACAAGGTACAGTAGCTAGGGCACAAACCATGGCAGCCCAGAGGCACCAGTGACCAGCTTTGCCTCTGAGCATCCTTCCAGACCCAAAAGCACATGGCGACACTCACATCAGGCCATCTGCACACAGCAACAGCAGTCAGGATGCCTGGACACAGGGATCCTCTCTGTGGATCTCAAAGAATTCATGCTGCACAGACGTTCGTCCCCGTCATTCTCCAACCCCCACCCCCACCCCCACCATGGAGCTTCCTTACCTCGACAGGGGAAGAAAGTGCTGCCATCTCTTTCCTATATGCAAATTTAAAAATACCAAAAAAGATAACTAAACCAGCAAGTCAAAGCCCGGGAAAGTTTACAAATTATCTTTAAAGAACAGATGCTAAATAAAGTACTTTTCCTACATCTCCTGCTACTCATACATAAAAGAAAAAGCAGAATGAAAACACAACATGCTTGTGTATGCGCGCACGCACGCACTTGTGCACACACACACAAAACAATCTTTCACAAAGCGGATGAGAGCCTGTATCTCAGGCCGACCAAGGAGACCTGCTGTTCTATTTATAGAACAAGCATGCTCAGAAAAAGACTGGTGGGTTTCAGCGGAAAAGGCTGAAGAGAAGATAAAGACCAGTATTTCTTCGAAGCTTTTTCAGAAAGTACATTTCTTCTCCTCATTTGCTGCACCTAAATACTATAGGCATGTTGCCGAATATTTTAAAATATCAAGCCAAAGCAATGGTCAAGAAAATCATGTGCTATGTTTTGCACTGGTGGCCAGTGAGAGGCAGCAGGGAAAGACTGGCCAGCGGGCAGCACTGCCCAGTCGGGGCCCATGCCTCCCCTCAGTTCTGCTCCCACAGAAGGCTAACCACAGTTCAGTCCTCTGGAGTGCCCGTGCTTCAATCAAAGACCTGCAGCTCACACGGGCACCAAGAAAATGCCTGGCCATCAGCAGATGGCAGAAGAGCAGCAAGCTGGAAAGCCATCACTCCAATATTCCCAGCTCTAGATAGGATAAGTCCTGAAGCAAAACCTGGAGCCCAAGTGAGGAAACCCACACAGCCCTGGGAGCCATAACCGCCTCCTGACGTGACAGACGCACAGGCAGCCCACAGGCCCAAGACCACGTCCAAGGGGACCAGGAGTCTCCAATAGTCTCTACTCAAGAAGGCAGTTCCAGCTGGGTGCTGGTGGCTCATGCCTGTAATCCTAACTATTCAGGAGGCTGGTATTTGAGGACTGCAGTTCAAAGCCAGCTGGGAAGAAAAAGTTTGTGAAACTTATTCCAACTAACTAGCAAGAAGTCAAAAGTGGAGGTGTGGCCCAAGAGTACAACACCAGTGATGAGGAAAAACACTATACGGCTAAGTAACCAGTCCCTGAGTTTGAGACCAAAAAAGGAGAGGAAGGAGAGGAGAGAGAAAGAAGGAAAACAGGAGGAAGAGGAGGGGGAAGAAGAGCCAGAGGTCCACCAGGCCCTCTCTCTGGAAGGGACCATGGGTCCCTGGATCCAGTGGCGGGAGTGGAGGACAGCGCCCAGGCCCGAGTTCAAGCCCCACGACAGAAACAGGATAAGACAGACAGGCAGATAAATAGATGGATAGAAGCTCACGCCTGTAATCCTTGCTGCTCAGGAGGCTGAGATCTGAGGATTGTGGTTCAAAGCCAGCCCAGGCAAGAAAGTCCATGAGCCTCTTATCTCCAATAAACCACTCAGAAAACTGGAAGTGACGCAGTGGCTCAAGTGGTAGGGCACTAGCCTTGAGCTGAAGAGCTGAGGGACAGCACCCAGGCCTAGAGTTCAAGCCCCAGGACCAACCAAAAAAAAAAAAAAGATAGATAGATAGGGATACAGGGTAGAAAGCCCAGGTGACTCCACAAGTGTCCAGCTCAAGGAGAAGAAGGATCTATTCTAAACATGCTGAGTCTGCAGGGAGCCAAAAGCCGGGAAGTTCAGAGTAGAACCGGCACCAGCAGACCAATTTGTAAAGATGCTGGACAAGGTCCGCTTGAACATGTGAGAAGGCATGAGATTCAAGGAGGCTCAAGGGAACAGGGACCCCTACACCAAAGGTAGAAAAGAAGAGAGGAAGGAATAGGAGAGCACAGGCAGATGGCGGGTGAAGGCCAGCTGCATGGTAAGGTCGCAGCGAGACATGGGAGATCAATACTCGTGGAGCAGGCTGGGTGGCCGGGCAGAGCACAGAGCCGCTCGGCACAGGGAACAGGCCCAAGGGGAAAGAAGGAAACCACCTTACTGTTGGGGAGGAGGTGGAAGCTGCTCCACAGGTGGCCTTAGCCCCCTCCTGCCCCTGCCCTAAACACAGACACAGCGAGGGCTGTGGTGGGCACACTGAGAAGTGACTTCAGGGAGCAGCACCATGCATCCCACGGTAAAAGTCCCTGTCCACTCTAGGCTAGTACTGAACTGAACACTGGTGTCACCAGGATCTGAGGTGCCTCCCCCACGCTGTTCACCGGCTCTTCTGACCCCACTCACCCCTGTCACCTGTGCTTCACACACACACCCTACCTGGCTGCCCCACACCACTGACTCCTCGTGCTAAAATACTCAAGGTTGTGCCCTTCCTCTTCCTGAGTTCGGGTTTCCACCTCAAGCTTTCCTGTCTCCTGCCTCTGTGCCTCAGTATCTCTCACAGTGTAACCCCAGGGATGGGGGTATAGCTTAGTGGTGGTGGAGCAATTTCCTGCCATGGAAAAAGCCCTGGGTCCTGTACCCAGAACACACACACACGTACATACACATGTACACACACACACACACACACACACACACACACACACACACGCACACACACGAGCCAGCCCCCTGCAGCAGAACCCTGGCACACGAGGAAAAATTCGGCATACTCCATGCTCTGAATCCTAGGACAGCCCAAGTGGTCTGGGCACAGCCAGGCTGGAGACGAGGTATTGGAGGCTATCATCCTTCCTGCAGCCCGCCACCTCAGTCCCCTTGGCCAACGGCGGCTCCAGCTGCCTGGCCTGGGATTAACTGGCAGGCTCTGAGAAACTCCAACTCCAGGCTGCGCCCCACCAGTGAGATCAGAGCACGGGGCTGGGCAGGGGCACTACAGGGCACTACCATGTTTATGGCACCAGGCCTGAGAATCCAGATCCAGTCACAAGCCCGCCCTGCTCTCAGAGGAAGCCTAGTGGGCGCGAGCTCTGCTCCGACAGGGTCCCCTCACTGTCCTAGGATCTTCGCAAGGGCTTCTTGTCACCACACTTTTTCAGGGTGCAGGGGAGTACATGGTTTGAACTCTGGACCTCACGCTTGCTGGGCGGCACTGTACCACTAAACCAAGCAAAGGTTTGAACTCGGGGCCACATACTTGCTCAACTTGCTTCTTCAGCTGGTACTTTACCACTCTGGATTTTTTTTTTTTTTGGTCAGTCCTGGGGCTTGAACTCAGGGCCTGGGCACTGACCCTGAGCCTTTTTGTACTCAAAGCTAGCGCTCTACCATTGAGCCACAGCGCCACTTCCAGTTTTCTACTCTTTAATTGGAGATAAAGAGTCTCACTGACTTTCCTGCCCAGGCTGGCTTCAAATCACGATCCTCAGGTCTCAGGCTCCTCCTGAGTAGCTAGGATTACAGGAGTAAACCACCAGTGCCTGGTTTCTAAACCAGATTTTTGCTGGTTATTTTTTAGAGATGAGTCTCTCAGACTTTTCTTCCAACTGTGATGCTCTCTGGATCTCAGCCTCTCATGAGTAGCTAGGATCACAGGCATGAGCCATCGGCGCCCATGTTCACTGGTTACTTTTGGGATCGGGTCTCACTTCCAACCCAGACACAATCTTGGACCACAAATCTGCCTACCTTAGTCTCCCTGTGGTTTCTGGATGCCAAGCACATGCTGTCCTATCCAGCCACCCCTCGCTGAGAAGACGGTTCTCACAGACTTTTCTGCCCAGGACTGGCTTGGAACTGAGATCCTCCCATTCTCAGCCTCCTAAGTAGGATTTACAGGCACTTGGCTTCTGACTTCTGAATATACGTTTTCCTCTGCCTCAGTTAAAATTTCAGGAGCAAACCAAATGCCACAACCCCTAGAAGGAGGAGCACTCCGGACCATTCCAGACAGAACCAGACATCATCTGCTTGGCAAGTATGTGAACATCCATTCCAAGACAGCCCCTCCCCTCACCAGCCCAAGTCCTGCGCATTCAGACAGACTTGTATCACAGTCACCCCAGGGCCTTGGGAACTGTTTATCACATACCTCCAAGGTGAATATCTCTAATCTATAATGAGCTTCACCAAATTGAGAACAGACTAAAACTGGGCTAAAAATGAACAAACATTTCACAGAAATAGAAATACAAATGGTCCTTAAACACTTGAAAAGATGCTCATCCTGGCTCACAGTTGAGAAAAACAAGTAAAAACTAAAGTACAATACTATCCTCACCATCAGATTGACTAAAATACAACCAACAGGCAACACTGCTGACAAGACTACCTGCCATGGGGCGCCAACAGGCTTGCGGCGAGGCTGTGCCCACCTTCCCTCCCACCCACACGCCTGCCACAGACACTGAGCGCCAAATACCCTGCGAGAGCCCCCACAGAGCTATCCGCTACAAATCAGTGTAGCAAAAGACTGAAAATAACCAAATGTCCACTGCCTGGCAAGCGGCTAAGGAGAAAGAAAAGAGGTGACCCATAAAGGAAGCCAGGAGGGAGGACATAAACCTCAAGAAGGCACAATGGAAGGATAAACCCAAGTAATAAAGAATGAAAGTGACTAGATGCTTATGTGGGGAAAGGGACCAAGTCCAGAGACAGGCTGCCAACAGGCCTCTGGAGCGGGGCTCCCGCAGCCCAGCACAGGGGAGAGGAGCAGCGCCAACCTGGCACCGAGTCCACAGCTGCCCACGGTGCCACATCACCACCCTCCCAAGGGAGCCACAGCAAATGGCTGTCCCCACTGTCGGGACAGGACAGAAGCCATACGTGTGGAGTGCCCAGCAGGTGCCAGTCTCATCACCCAGGGAAGTTACCCACGAAGAGGCTGAGGGCCAAAGAGAGGGCTTTACCATCCACAGAGAAGGAAGATTCAGGACTCGGGCCCAGGTCGATCTGATTTCATCTTCTCCAGGCTTCCATAGCAAATGAGAAAAAGTAAGTGTCACATGCGTGAGGAAGCTTTGCTTCTCCTTAGTTTTGCTTTCACGAGTTCAGACTTTTCCGGAGTGGATCTGCGCACACACGGAGGCAAGGCCGTGCTGCCTGACCACCAGTAGAGGACTTCCTCAGACGCACACTGCTTGCGGGCCAGGCAAGATGGAAAGGAGCCTGCAGGGTAAAACCCATCCCCATGGAGCTGAGGAAAAGAAGCAAGTGTTTATCGAACACTCAGAACCATGCGCTGCAGGGAACACGATGGTGAAGGGGACAGATCCTTGACCAAGAAGCTGCGCATGGGCAAAGGGAAACTGCATTCACACAGCAAGAGGTTCTAAAGGGCCAAGGAAGATGACAAAGACACACCCTAGAGGGACGAACTCAGCTCCTCTACTTCATGTCTTTTTGGACACTTCTAGGAAGCCTGAACTTCTAGTTCAGATGCCTTGAGAGTATGGGCGACTTGAAACTCAGGGGTCAAGAGGACACACGGGCCTGGAGCAGCCACATGGAGTCCCCAAACCCTCAATCCCTCTTCTCCACATGCCTAATGAAGACTCTGGGGTCACTGCCACTGTTCAAATGTCAGCTTCCTTCCTGGGCAAAACATACACTGCAACACTTGGTAAGCTTCTGCTGGAAATACAGCCCTGCGTTAAACAGTCCAGCCCGCTCTCCGCCACTGCCCCAGTGTGCTATCTACAGGGAGGCTGCTTTTCATGTCCAGCCACGCCACCACACCGGTCCAGACAAGGCCCGCCGACTATGCTCACTCTCTAGCAGCTCTCCTCCAACCTGCTTTCCACATAACATACATAAAACAGGAAGTGGTTCCAGGAAATGAAAAAAACAGGAAGTGGGATGATGTAACTTACAAATTACTTAATAACCTACTTTTCCAAACATTACTTTACTTTGTATTTTATTCCTTCATACCTCTGGTTTTCATTTATTCAGACACAGAAGGAAATGGACATTAATTATGAACCTAAGAGAAAACTGATAGTGTCCCCACATCATGGTTTGAATGTCCAGCTGAAATATGTCTTATTTATACCAACTCTCTACTTAGATAAGCTTAAATTTTTATTTTCAACATAGCAGTTAAGTTGAAGTGAGGGTCAACATAACTAACTCATCCCATACAATGTATACATTTATTAGGCTATTATGAAATTTAAGCCCTATGTTTTTACAAGTCAGACCCATTTGTTATTTGGCTCCTTGAATTCAGTCTGTTTTGATCTAACAAAAAAAGAAAAAAATCTACCAGTTTCAGCTGTGTTTTCAAACATTCCAGAGAAGAGGCCGGGGTAGACTCCGCCTAGCCCTGGGCTCTCGGGCTGGCCGCCGCGCCCTGCCGCCGCGCCCTGCCGCCGCGGCTCACCAGCGGCTCTTCCCTGAAGGCCAGCATGTGATGCTCACGTTTTTGGTTCGTTAGTGAAAAATAACACATGCTCATTTTAGACAACGCAGGAAGCAGATGTAAAATAAAAATAACCCAAGCCCGCTGGCACACACAAGTCCCAATATCATTTTGGAAACTCTGCACAATGCAGAAATCCATCTGTAAGCGGTTTGCCTCTTTGTCTCCCCAATGTCAGTAGGCACTGGCCACACCCTGCTGTTCCCACTTGCCTCCATCACCTGGAAGAGGGTGTGGGAGGGGAAGCACCTGGCTGCTCTGTCAGCAGCAGGGTGACCTGGGCCCCGGGCACCACCTCCCCACATGGTATGAACAGGTGACAGGAGGAAATCCATGTACCCGCACGACCCAGGCTGGCACTGGGACTAGTCAGATGGCATCACTGGCACACTGACCAGGCAACTGGACGGTCCAGTGGGGTGGTTTCTTAACCTAGACCTCAATACTGAATGTGGTCGCGACTTCTGTTTTATCTTTTGTCACTGGGGAATTGAACCTAGGCCTTCACCCTGGGGAAAAAAAAAATTTATTTATAAATCATGTATCTGATAAGGGTCTAACACAGGCGATGTATGGAGAACCCTTACAACTCAACAACAAAAAGATGACTCACTTTCAAGTGAACAGAGGAAATGAACAGACTTCTCCAAACAGACCTGCGACTGGCCCACAAGCCCAGGGAAGATGCTCAACACCATGAGGCATAAGGAAATGCACATTGCTACCACAGGGCATCCCTGCTCAAAACAAGAAGAATAACAAGTACTAGTGTGAAAAAATGGCGACACACATATGGCTGGTGAGAATGTAAAGTTACGCGCCCATGGTACGCAACAACTTTGGCAGTTCCTCAACAAAGCTGTCTCAATTCCAGTCATAAGGATAAGCTCAAAAGAATTGAAAATACATATTCAAACAATTATCCATGTGTGCCTTTAAAAAAGCTCTACTCCCAAAAGCCAAAGTGATTCAAATGTCTGCCAACAGAATAATCAATAAACAAAACATTGTATATCTACATAATGAAGCAGTATTTAGCCATAAAAAAAGACTCAAGTCCTGAAACAGGTACAACACAGATGAACCTTGAAAATATTATGCTAAGATATCTGACACATAAGACCATTTATTATATAACTCCATGTATATGAAGTGTCCAGAAGGTAAATCCAGCAAGAGGAAAAGCAGATTCATGGTTGTCAGGGGCTAGGAAGAGAAAACAGGGACTTCCATAAGGGCCTAAAAAGGTCTAGAACAAGACAGCAGTTCTACAACATTATTGACATAATATTGTTAATGTACTTAACGATGCTGAATTATACACTTTAGGAAAGTTTAAGTGGACCAGCTGCCAGAGGCTCACACCTACAATCCTAGCTACTCAGGAGACTGAGATATGAGGATCCTGGCTTGAAGCCAGCCTGAGCAGACAAATCAAAGAGAGTCTTATCTCCAACTAACTAGCAAGACGCTAGAAGTGGAGGTGTGGCTCAAGTGGTAGAGTGCCAGCCTTGAGCAGAAAAGCTAAGCAAGAGTGCAAGGCCCTGAGTTCAAGCCCCAGGACCACAGATTGGCATATACCACTCAAATACCACTAAAGTAAAAAGAAGATTGGGAAGATGGAAGGTCTGCAAAAGAAATATGCCATAAACTCTGTTCATAAGCCTTAAAGGAATTATTAAGAGAAAATGGGGCTGTTTAGAAAAGAGGTCCTTCTTGGGCTGGGGGTGTGGCTCAGTGGTAGAGGGATTACCTAGCATTTACAAGGTCCCAAACAAAAAAGAAAAGGGAGAGCGAGGGAAGGGTTAAAATTGTCCAAAAAGAAATGTACTCATTACCTGACTTATGTAATCTTAACCCCTCTGTATATCACGTTTATAATACCTAAAAAAAGAAAAAGAAAAGAAAACATGGCTTCCTGCTCTCAATAACAAGAGCCGGCCTGATAATGCCTTAGGTTTTAAAATATTCAAATCAAGGCTGGGAATGTAGCTTGGAGGTAGAGTGCTTGCCTAGCCTAGCATGCATGCATGAAGCACTGGGTTAGATTCCTCGGCACCACATAAGCAGAAAAAGCTGAAAGTATACTGTGGTTCAAGTAGTACAGTGCTGGCCTTGAGCAAAAGAATCTCAGGGACAGGCCCTGAGTTCAAGCCCCAGGACTGCCAAAATTCAAAACAAACAAAAAAAAAAATCAAAGTAAGCATTTTTGAAGGACAGGATGAAATGAAAAGACAAAGTTGGGTAGCTCATGCCTGTAGCTAATCAGAAGTCTGAGGGCCCGAGGATCATGCTTCCAGCTCAGGCAGGAAAGTCTATGAAACACTTATCTCTAGCAAAGTGGAGGTGTGACTCAAGTGAAAGAATGCTAGTTTTGAGCAAAAAAGCTCAGGGACAGCACAGGTCCTGAGTTCAAGCCCCAGGATTGGCATAAAATAAAATAAAAAGCTAAGAGACATTAGAAAAAAGAGCTAAAATCATCACAGGACAACAGAATAAATCCAACTTGAAGGGCTAATGGGGAAAATGTACAAACAAATCATCCCTGGCAAAGAAAAACAAAATAAATTGAGAGGTTCGTAGAACACTGTAGGATAAGGCAGAAAGTTGAAAAGCTCAAAGAGAAGATCACATACACTGCAAATAATGAGTCCTGCTTTAAAGAAAAACAGACGAATATGTCTTACCATACAAAAATTAGCTGAAGTGCTTGTTAAATACACATATTTCTGGGTTCTTTCATTGGAAAGTCTAAAGCATGTTATAAATTACTAATCATTTCCTCTAATAAAGAGAAATATGAACTACCAAAAACAGGCACACAGGGCATGGTGGGGCATACCTGTAATCCCAGTTTCTTGAGAGGCAGAGAGGAGGAGAATCAAGGTTTGAGGCCAGTCCAGAAAAAACTAGACGAGACATCCATCTCAACAAATAAGCCAAATGTGGCAGTATGCATGTATAATTCCAACTACTTGGGAGGCCAAACCTGGGAATAAACTTGAGCCTATACCTATGAATTCAGGCAAGTACTTTAAGTATCACGTTGAAAGCTAGAAACATGTTTGTTAAAATCATTTGGAAATAACTAAAAACTAAAGCAAAATAGGAGGGGGTAAGTGGCTCAGGTACAGCACCTGCCTAGCATGAGACCC
>NW_012267217.1:63911623-63921388 GCF_000151885.1 Dipodomys ordii | reverse complement strand
ATCCACACTAAACTGTTACAGAGCTCCCATGGTGACCCCTCAAGCCCATCTCCCTGATTGGTCTAACACTCTTTAATTATTTTTCCTTCTTCCTGCAAATGCAAGGACCTTGGAATAATTTACTCATTCCTTCACCTCTCTTTTTCTTCTTCTTTTTTTTTTCTTTTTTGCCAGTCCTGGAGCTTGAACACAGGGCCTGGGCTTCTTTCACTCAAGGCTAGCATTCTATCACTTGAGCCACAGAGCCACTTCTGGCCTTTTTCTGTTTATGTGGCACTGAGGAATCGAACCAAGGGCTTCATGCATGCTAGGCAAGCACTCTACCACTGAGCCACCTTCCCAGCCCTCCCTGAGCTCTTTTGCTTAAGGCTAGTACTCTACCACTTTGAGTCATAGCTCTACTTCTGGTATTCTGGTGGTTAACTGGAGTTAAGAGTCTCTTGGACTTTTCTGCCTAGGCTGGCTTTGAACCACAATCCTCAGATCTCAGCCTCCTGAGTAGCTAGGATTACAGGCGTGAGCCACCAGAGCCTGGCCAGAATTAATTTTTACAGCTAACAGTCACATGATCTTTTCCACACAGACGGTGGTGCTTGCTATTCATTCCTTCCAACAACTCTAACCTTTCACCTGAGGTCACTTTCCTGTGGCCAAAACAAACAAAACAACCTTCACATTTCCTTTCCTGTGTGTCTGTTGGCATCAACACTGTCTTTTTTTAATTTGGAAATGTCTTTATTTCAACCTAATTGCTAAAGGATTTCTTGGCTGGATAAAGAGTCCTGGTTCACAGTGTCTTTGAGCACCCGACTTGCCATCCGACTTCCAGATTCCACAGTTCTGTCAGGAGCACGGCGCTCTTTGGGGGAGTCTGGGTGGCTGGCTGCATTCCGTGTCTCTGTCCCACTGTGGTGAGAGATGGCGGCTGCAGTTTCCTTGATGGGCAGTGCCTGTCACCAGCTGTAGGATATGCTCAGGCACTATTTTTCAGACGTTGTTTTTGCTCAATTATTTTCTTGTCTCTTCTCTCATGACAGACTATCTCACTGCCTTGTCTCCTCCTACACTGTCTTCAGATGTGTGTGTGTGTGTGTGTGTGTGTGGTTCTGCCTGCTTTGCATATGTTTTCTTTTGAATTATCTCCTGGGCCACTCATCTTTTTTGACGTGTCAAATCTGCCCTTCCTTTGATTACTTAACTTTGACTATTACATTTTTCACTTTTAGAATGTTCATGTGGTACCTTTTTACAGCTTCTAGGTCTCTGCCAAAATTTTGTTTCGTGTTTTATCTCCTAGAGCACAGCAGGTGTGGCTGTTGTAAAGGCTGTGTCTGCAGTGGGAAGCTCTGTCCTCAGTGTTCATGGCCCGGGCATTTTCAGGTGGCTGTGCCTAGCAGGAGGCCTGCCTTCCTGGGAGTTAGTCTGCTTCAGTTAGGAACTTGGGATGAAGGAGGGCTACACTTTTTTTATTATGATGATTTTTTGTCAGTTGTGGGTCTTGAACTCTGGGCCTGGGCGCTGTCCCTCAGCTCTTCAGCTCAAGGCTAGTGCTCTATCACTTGAGGCACATTGCCACTTCCAGTTTTCTGGTGGTTAACTGGAGGTAAGAGTCTCAAGGACTTTCCTACCCGGGCTGACTCTGAACTGTGATCCTCAGATCTCAGCCTCCTGAGTAGCTAGGATTACAGGCATGAGCCACAGGTGCCTGGCTACTATACAGTCTTTCCTGTTATTCCTGCTTCATCTCTGTTCCTTGAATGGCTTTTGTGCTCTTGCCTTACATACAAGCAGAGTGCCGAGGACCACTGCCTTCAGGTAGAACCAGCACCTTGATGCTCCCAGTGTCCCTCAGCCCAGCACTTCAGCTCACCGCCAGAGAACCAAGGACCACAGTACTGTGTGGTTATGGACTTAAGTCACAGGAAATGTATTGTCTCACAATGCTGGGGCTGAAAGTCTGCTAGCTTACACTCCAATCACTGTCCCCTCAGGATGGCCCCAGGCATCCGGTCCCGCAGCACAGCTGTAATTCCCACTCAGTTTTCATATGACCCTTTCCCTGGTGTGGCAGTCCAAATCTCCTCCTCTTTCTCATCTGTTTTTGTTTGTTTTGTTTTGTTGTTGCTGCTGGTCCTGAGGCTTGAATTCAGGGCCTGGGCACTGTTTCTGAGTTTTTTTTCACTCAAGGCACTATTTCGGAGTTTTTTTTTTTCACTCACTCTACCACTCTGAGCCACAGCGCTACTTTTGGTTTTCTGGTGGTTCATTTGAGTCTTAGAGACTTCCTGGTCAGGCTGGCTTTGAACTGTGATCCTCAGATCTCAGCCTCCTGAGTAGCTAGAATTAGAGGTGTGAGCCAATGGTGCCCATAAAGAGCCCATGTCTTTATGGACAATATCACCCCCTTCCCTCACTCTCTGTTTTCCCCTCCCAATCCCACCCACAAATTGTATAGTTCACTTTCAACATAGTGTCTAGTGAGTACCACTGCTAGGCCTCCTCTTACTTAAAAAGGCTTCAGAACTAGAGCTCACTGAACTCTAGTTCAACCTGAACTAATTTCAGGATGATTACAATGCAATATCCTTAACTATCTCGGCATATATCCTAAGGTCACATTTGGGGTTTGAGGAAAACTGGATTTTGAGAAAATACTATGTCCACGACAGACCTACTCCTGAGCCCACGGCCCAAAGTGGCCCCGATGCCACAGTGACTGCAAGCCCAGAGCACTGTCCTCCCCCGAGCCAGGCATCTCCCCACACTGCCAGTCAGCTCATCCATCATGAAGCCCTCCACTGCTCCTCCCCGCTCTCAGCCCAGCCAAAGGTCACTTCCTCCAGAGGCCCTGGGCAGCCCTGCCGGAGCACGCCTCGACCTCTCAAAGCTCTCTTTGGAGCAGTCTCACTCACATGTCTGAACCCCTAGCAGGCTGGCCCTGGGAGCCAAGGCAGGCACCCAGTACCTGACACAGCATTCACCATGGAGAGACTTAACATCCTTGCTGAGCTAGCCCCTGTGAGTGCTTGGCAAATTAATGATCTCTTCAAAAGATACTCAATGCTGCTTTTAGCCAGAGCTATCCCGCTGTGCTCTTCTTGCTGCCAGAGACAGAGATGCACCCGGAGCAGCCTGAGCTGGAGGAAGACTCTCAGGGCCAGCAAGATGACCATTATGTAGGACTCAACAAGGAAACCATCAGAGCAGTAATCAAAATAAGCACGTGGTGCCTGTGACTGCAGAAAGCACTATGTTATGCGCTTTAGACTGCACGTCCCATCATGGTCATTTATACATGTGAGAATTATTGTATGTTTTTTGGGGGGATTTTTTGAGGGGGGTCCGGTTGTAGGGCCTGAACTCTGGGCCTGGGCGCTGTCCCTCAGCTCTTCAGCTCAAGGCTAGTGCTCTACCACTTGAGCCACAGTGCCCCTTCCGGCTTTTTTCTTTTTGCTTATGTGGTGATGAGGAATCGAATCCAGGGCCTCAGGTATGCAAGGCAAGCACTCTACCACTGAGCCACCTTCCCAGCCCCAATTGTTGTTTGTTTTGCAGATATGGAAACTGAGTCTCGGAAACACAGAGATAACAATTACTTTCAGTACAAGTAAGCCAAGAACTAGTATCTTCCCTGTTCACAGATGAAGAGCATAGTTTTGAGATCTGACTTCACCTGACAGCAAAGAGCAGGCTCCACACTGCTACATTAGTTTGAAAGCCCGGTGGCTGACACCTGCCATCCTCGCCACTCAGGAGGCTGAGACTGAGGATCACACTCAGAGATCACACTCCCATAGGGAAAGCCCGTGAGACTCTTACCTCTGATTAACCACCAAAAAGCCACAAGTAGAGCTGTGGCTCAAGTGATAAGAGAGCCAGCCTTGAGCACAAGAGGTTAGAAACAGTGCCCAAGCCCTGAATTCAAGCCCCAGGACCTGCACACTCCTTCCCATGCCCCTCCCCACCAAAAAAAAAAAAAAACTACCGTGCATGAGGCCCTGGTTTGAATTCTACCACCACTTAAAAAAAGAACTTTTAGGGGGCTGGGAAGGTAGTTCAGTGGTAGAGCGCTTGCCTTGCATGCCTGAGGCCCTGGTTTCGATTCCTCAACACCACATAAGAAAAAAGCCGGAAGTGGCGCTGTGGCTCAAGTGGTACAGCGCTATCCTTGAGCTGCAGAGCTGAGGGACAGCGCCCAGGCCCAGAGTTCAGGCTCCATGACCAGACCCTCCCTCCAAAAAAAAGAACTTTTAAGCTGGGTGCCAGTGGCTACTCAGGAGGCTGAGATCTGAGGATCACTGTTCAAAGCCAGCCCAGACAGGAAAGTGTGTGAGAGTCTTATCTCCAATTACCCACCAGAAAACGGGAAGTGGTGCTGTGACTAAAGAGGTAGAGCGCTAGCCTTGAGCTGAAGAGCTCAGGGACAGCGCCGAGGCCCAGAGTTTACATCCCACCATTGACATACACACACAAAAAAAAAGACTTCTTACCTACCACTTTCTAGGATGCTATAACAAAAAGTTAAGTATTAATAAGGATTTGGAGAAATTGGAGCTCTCCTCATATACCCCAAGTTTTATAAAGCTGTTGCTACATTTTATATAGGAACATATATTTTATATATGTTCCAGCAGTTCCTCAAGAAATTAAACAGAGATCAAGGAAGCACAGGGACAGCTCCAGCTCCCAGGCTCTGAGTTCAAGAACCCACAACTCACACACACACACACACACACACACACACAACTATAAACTATAAAAAGTGTACATCTATCATGTCAGCTACAGCTAGAAGTACAGAAGAGGAGAATCATGGTCCAGGACAGTCTGGGTAAAACACAAGACCCTATCTCAAAAATCAGGAGAAAAAGCCAGGCTCTGGTGGCTCACACCTGTGATCAGAGCTACTAAGGAGGCTGAGCTCTAATGATCGGAGTTTGAAGCCAGCCTGGGCTGGAAAAGTCTGTGATACTCTTATCTCCAATAAACTACTCAGGAAAAGCTAGAAGTGGGGCTCTGGCTCAAGTGGTAGAGTGCTAGCCTTGAACAAAAGCGGCTCAGAGACAGTGGCCAGGCTAGAGTTCAAACCCAGGACAGGAAGGGGGACAGGGAGGAATCAGCAGAATGAAAAGGGCTAAAGCAATAGAACATCTAACTATCAAGTGCAAGCCCTGAGTTCAAACTGCAGTACCAATCAATTAATTAAACACAGAGTTAGCATTTGGCCTATCAATTCTACTGCTAGATACATATCCAAGACAAATGAAAACATGTCAACACAAAGCACATATACGAATGACACAGGAGCATTATTCAGAAAAGCCAAGGATTAGAAATAACCCATATATAACCCACATGTCCACCAACTTATAGATACTAAAATGAAGTATATGAACACCACAACATAGAACCTTGAAGATATGCCAAATGAAAGAAACAAGACATCAAAGACTCTGCTGTTTGATTCCATTTACATAAAAGACCAAAACTGGCAGATACACTCAGACAGAAAATAGGTTAGTAGATGCCTATGTTCATGAAGGGAACAGGGAGGAACTAGGGGATGAAAATGTTTTCAAACTGATTGTGGTAGCAACTGCACAACTGTGAATACACTAAAAAAAAAAAAATCACTGAACTGTACAGTTTGGGGGGGGTTGTTTTGCTTTTATATTTTTTTAAATAGGTTCTGGCTACATAATACAGGCTGGCCTCAAACTGAGATCCTCCTGCCTCAGTTTCCCAACTGCTGAGATTACACATATGTATCACTACACCTACCTGTACTATTTAAAACTGAAGTGGAAGATATGTGAATTCTATCTCCTAACGCTGAGTTTTTCAGTTCTTTAAAAAAAAAAGGGGAGGGGCTGCGAAGGTGGCTCAGTGGTAGAGCGCTTGCCTTGCATGCATGAGGCCCTGGGTTCGATCCCCCAGCACCACATAAGCAAAAAGAAAAAAAAGCCGGAAGTGGCGCTGTGGCTCAAGTGGTAGACCACTAGCCTTGAGCTGAAGAGCTGAGGGACAGCGCCCAGGCCCAGAGTTCAGGCCCCACGACTGGACCCAAAAAAAAAAAGAACCTTCCTAGGCACTGGTAGTTCACACCTATAATCCCAGCTACTCAGAAGACTGAAATCTGGAGGATCTAAGTTAAAAGTATAAGCAGAAGTCTGTGAGACTCTGTCTCCAAAAAGGGAATATGGCTCCAGTAATAGTGTGCCTGCCTAATAAAGACAAAAATAACAAAAACCAAGAAAAAAATAACAAAACCAAGCAAAAAAAAAAAAAAAAAAGGAGACCAAAATGTTGCTCAAGTAGTAGAGCATCAGCTGAACAAGCTTGCGGTCCTGATTTCAAGCCCCATGTTCACAGCAGCCAAACATACGTTAAACATTTTACCTCATTTCAACCTGCATTCATTTCACAATGGGAAAAGTGACTGAAATTGAAGTAAAGAATACAAGCACTTCTCAGTCATCTCTACCTCTATGTTCATAATTTTTTTTTATTTTTTTTGCTTTGGGGGTTTGTTTTTTGGGGTTTTTTTTGCCAGTCCTGGAGCTTGAACATAGATCCTGGGCAATGACCAAGTCTCTCTGTGCTCAAGGCTAGTTAGTGCTTTACTACTTGAGCCACAGAACCACTTCTGGCTTTTTCTGTTTATGTGGTACTGAGGGATGGAACCTAGGGCTTCATGCATGCTAGGCAAGCACTCTACCACTAAGCCACCTTCCAGCCATTATGTTCACAAATGTTTTACAAACATAATTAAACTCTAGCTTAACTGATAGCTTCCCAGAAATACACTCTTGCTGTACTCATTGAATTAGCTGATCAGAATATTAGCTCTTTCCCTTTTCCTCACTAGCGATGTGCTCCTAGAGTCATTAGAGTGCTGTGGTCAGGACATACAAATGAACCCATGAAGTTTCAACGCTAAAGAGTTCAAACACATATAGTCCTAGCTACTCATCAGGAGGCTGAGATCTGAAGATCACAGTTGGAAACCTGCCGAGGAAGTAAAGTCCATGAGGCTCTTTATCTCTGATTAACCACCGAAAAAGCCAAAAGTAGAGCTGTGGTTTGAGGGGTAGAGGAATAATCTTGAGCGAGTTCAAGCCCCAAGACAGGAACAAAAACAAAAGGATGGAATACATGAAAACAGATACACATGACATGCTAAACCAGTAAATAACCAATTCAAACATATACAAAAATTTCACTAAAAGATTAAAAGTTTTTGGGCTGGGAAGGTGGCTCAGTGGTAGAGCACTTGCCTTGCATGCCTGAGGCCCTGGGTTCAATTCCCAGCACCACATAAGCAAAAAGAAAAAAGCTAGAAGTGGTGCTGTGGCTCAAGTGGTAGAGCACTAGCCTTGAGCTGAAGAGCTGAGGGACAGCGCCCAGGCCCAGAGTTCAGGCCCCACGACCAGACCCAAAAAAAAAAAAAAAAAAAGATTAAAAGTTTTAAGAAAACTAAGACAAAAAACACTGCATAATCTAAAGACATATTTGGAGCTTCATGTTCTCTACATGAATATCCCAGGCCTCCTTCAACTAGAATTGAAATTTGAACAAGATTCCCAGGAGACACATTTGACATTAAAATTTGAGGACTATTATCAAAAGATTGTTTTTTAGCTGGACCCAAGTTCACACCAGTAATGCCAGCTACTCAGGAGGCTGACAGCTGAGGATACTGGTTCGCAGCCAAACCAGGCAGGAAACTCTATGAAATTCTTATTTTCAATTAACCAGCAAAAAAGGTGTAAGCAGAGCTTTGGCTCAAGTGGTAGAGTGTCAGCCTTGAACAAAAAAATGCTAAGGGTAGCTGCCAGGCCCTGAGTTCAACCAGGAGGAAAAAAATCTTTTTTTTCTTTCTCTCCTAAATTAAGATAGATTGAGCTTGCGCTAGACTAATACTTTGAAAACCTGACATACATACAGCTCTGGTCCTGGGCCAACTCATCCTCGGATCCACTCTTGCTTCTTTTGCTTCATTCGACTGCAGAGGAAGTGATCCCTGCAGGCCGGGGCTCCCGGGGAGCAGCTGTAGCATCCAAGGCTGGGCCAGATGGACCTCTGGGTCCGGGCTCCACTGCAGTCCCTGCACATCTCGCCCCTTTGTCCCTGGGCTCAGTGGTGGCAGCGGTTTCCTGTGTGTTGCTTCATCTCCGGGTTGCCTCACTGACTGCAGTTTGCATTCTCAGTTCTCTAGCACCTGTGTGCCCACCCCCCTCCCCGCCCCCCCATTAAACTCCCTCTGATCAAATACTTAAAGTGGGCTCTGTTTCTTTTTCCACCAGGACAGCCCATACCACCTGGGTATTTCTATTACATACTGCATTTACCAGAGGAATTTTGTGAATGGCCTCTTTGCTACAGAAGGGAGCTATTGCACATGCCATAACCCTCACATTTCCGACATTCTGAAACTCTCAGGCAACCCAGAAGGAAGTCAGCCTTAAGCTATCTGTATAGCAGATGTGACTATTCAGAAAAGCAAGTCCTCTGGGTGTATTTTTAACACTGTACCCATCACTCCCCCTCAACCAGAACAGCTGGTATTGCGGCTATTGTTTTTTTTGGGGGGGGAGGATTAAAGAGGAGAAAGAAAAAAAAAAACCCTGAAGTCACATAGAGATGAATCTCTCCCAGCAGACCACACAGTCAGTCAGTCAGAAGATCGGTTCTATGGGGCACCAGGCACTACCTGGCCCACACCGGGCAGAACCCTGCCCTGAGGGACCAGACATCAAGAGCTTCTATCGGAACCATCTAGGGCTCCCTGGAGATCATCCTGACCTGATCTTCACTCCATGCTTGGAAAATTCCCCAGTGGTGCGCTCTTGCCCAAAGCCAAAAAAACCAACCTTTCCCTTTCCCACTGGCCGGCCGGCCCTGATCCACCCTTGCGGCCTCGGCCAAATCCCACTGATGCCCTGACCATTTCCAGGGGTGACCAAATATGGGGAACGGCGGCCCCTCTCCCCCAAACCTCACAGGACCCCATCTTCAACCGGCCGTCTTCAACCCCTGCCTCACCTGTCCATCCTCTACGCTTCTGCAGCACTTTCTAGATGGTCGTGGCTAAGCATAGGTGTCGCCCCTTTCCTAGACCGAAAACCTTCAGGTGGAGAAAGAGCTTTTCCAACGCGAGATCCTCTCCACGTTTCCAGACCCCTTGGGGCTCTGGTGAAGTCGGCCTCTCCAGGCCGTTTCTAAGACCAGACACCCAGGATGACAACAAACCACAGTGCTAACTCACTGGGTTGGGACCTGGCGGAGGAAATGAGTCGGCGCGAACCCCGAGCCAGCCCGGGGGACCTGAGGAGTCCCCGCGTGCCGCGCTCCCTCCGCCCCGCGCGTCCAGCCGCCGCCGCCGCCGCTCCTGGAATCGCTTCGGCGTCCGTCCGATGCCCATCTGCCAAATGACAAACCTATCCGGGACATCGATTAGCGCCCGAGCCGGTCCCCGGGCCAGGAAACGGAGGCCGGCAGAAGATACGGCCAGAAATGGCTCCCACGGCAAAGGGACCCACCGGCCCCCGAGGGGAACACGCACCGCAGCGGGGCCGCCGGGCGGAGGCCACCTGTCCGGCCACCTGCCCGAGGACGCCCTGCGGACCGGGGGAGGCTCGCTCTGAGCACAAAAAACACCGGGACGGGACGGGGACGGGACGACCGCGGTGAGCGGGACCCTCGGCGGGGAGACAAAGGGCGCGACCCGGCGCCCGGCGCGTCTCTCCGCCCCCAGTCCCCGCG
>NW_012267217.1:63878861-63910210 GCF_000151885.1 Dipodomys ordii | reverse complement strand
TACCGGGATGGGCTGGGTTGGGAGAGAGATGGAGAATGGCAGGACTCTTCCCTAAAGGATATGGGAGGAACTGGGTTACCCGCAGAAACCATATTTGTGCAAAGACCCTGAGGCAAGAGAGAAAGGAGCTCAGAGCGCAGATGGCATAAAGATAGGGGCCTAGGGTTGAGAAGGTCACAGCAGGTTTCTTGGACCAGATCTGCAGCTGACCTTTCCGGTGGAGGCCTGGGAGCCACCGGAAGCCCTGGAGGGACTTAAGCCAGGTACTGCTGCGTCACATAGCTGGGGCCTAGGATTCAAACTTTGGTGCAGTTTGGAGGGCAGGCGGCCACCCTGAAGTACTGAGTGGGGTTGAGAGGTAGGCAGACAAGGGCAGAGACCAGCCCTGAAGGGAGGTAGGGTGAGTGGCAGGTGACAATGCTTCTCCAGCAGGCAGGAGGCTGTCAGCTAGAGGATGGGATCGCTGGGTTTGGAACGTCTTCGGGATTATCCAAGTGAGGACAGATGTGGTGTCACCCAGAGGGAAATGCTGTCCGTGTGTCCCGCTATGAGGGACCATCCTTGGGGCTGCAGTCACACCTTCAAAGGGCTGAGACCAGTCAGCAAGCTCAGTCCCTCCTGCTTTCCATCACCCCCAGAACCTCCAAACAAGAAGGCACACAAACAAGAAAGCCAAAGAATGGTCCTAACAGCCAGGATAGAAGATGACCAGGCCTAACGCAGGAATTCTGTGGGGCGGACCTGAGAAAGCCCTGAGAGTACACAGCCGCGCTGCCCTGCGCTGTGCTCATTCAAGTCCCAATTAAGATTAATTTTCAGTTCCTCAGTCATACTGGCCACATCCATGTGCTCCGGAGCCGCATGTGGCTTGACAGCTACCACTCCAGATCACACCAGGGCAAAACACTTCCATCCTGGGACAGTGACAATACACAAGGCAGCCACAGCTCCAGTGCAGAGCAACAGGCACAAGCAGGGACGCTGGCCCTCAGCCGTGGCCCACAGTCAGCATTTGGAAAGACGCCCTGACATGGGAGAGCTAGGTCCCTCTTCCCACGGTGTGCCACAGAGGTAGGATTTGAACTGGGGTCAAGTGATTCCTTAGTCTCCAGTACAGCAGGGTTCCTTGGCCAGGAAGCCGAGGAGTACATAGGTACATAGGTAGAAAGTGGCCCAAAGTGGGTCCACTTTATGTGTTGAAATCCAGCCCCCAGGCCCTCAGAACGCAACAGTACGGGATGTACAGTCCTTAACATGTAATTACCTTAAGATAAGATCTTTAAGGTAGTCCTTAATCCAGTCTGACTCCCATTAAGGAGATTAGAACACAAACACAGAACTAGGTGAAGATGACTTGGGAGAAGACCACTGTCTGAAAACCCAGAGGAGAGGCCCGCCTGCACCTTGGTCTCAGCTTGGCAGTAGTATCCCATTTGGTTAAGTCACCTTGTCTGTGACGTTACAGGCAACTGTAGGAACTAATTCAAACACAAAAATTGTCTGCATATATATATATATATATATATATATACACACATATATAATGCAAACATGTGTAGATATAAAATACAAATGTGTGTGTGTGTAGACACACAAGTGACACACAAGTGGAATGGTCTAGCTTTAGAGATAGAGCTTTTTTTCTTCCAAGGGCTATTGAAAACATGATTATGAGCAAGGAGCCAGTGACTCATGCCTGTAAGCCTAGCTACTCAGGAGGCTAAGATCTGAGGATAGCAGTTCAAAGCCAGCCCGGACAGGAAAGCCCATGAGATTCTTATCTCCAATTAACTACTAGAAAACCAGAAGTGGCACTGTGGCTTGAGTGATAGAACATTCACCTTGAGCTGAAGAGCTGAGGGACAGCACCCAAGTCCAGAGTTCAAGCCCCAAGATGGACAAAAAAAAAACAAAACATGATTATGGGCCATACAAAATTATCAATACAGGGCTAGGAAGGTGGCTCAGTGGTAGAGTGCTTGCCTTGCATGCATTAGGCCGCCCTGGGTTCTATTCCTCAGCACCACATAAGCAGGAAATAAAAAGCTGGAACTACTGCTGTGGCTCAAGTGGTAGAGCGCTAGCCTTGAGTTGAAGAGCTGAGGGACAGCACCCACGCCCGGAATTCAGGCCCCACGACCGGACCCAAAAAAAATAAATAAAAATAAAAATAAATTATCAATACAGGGGCTGGGAATGTGGCTTAGTGGTAGAGCATGCATGAAGCCCTGAGTTCAATTCCTCAGTACCACATAAACAGAAAAAGTGGAAGTGGCGCTGTGGCTCAAGTGGTAGAGTGCTAGCTTTGAGCAAAAGAAGCTCAGGGACAGTGCCCAGACCCAGACCCCAGGCCTGACAAAAATAAGTAAATAAATAGATAGATAGATATCAATACAGGTACCTGCAGCCAACCAGAAGCATTACGTGCCTGTCCTGTGGTGTACTAATTTTTTTTGGGGGGGTGTCCAGTCTTGGGGCCTGAACTCTGGGCCTGGGCGCTGTCCCTCAGGTCTTCAGCTCAAAGCTAGTGCTCTACCTCTTGAGCCACAGCACCACTTCTGGCTTTATATTTCCTGCTTATGTGGTGCTGAGGAATAGAACCCAGGGCGGCCTAATGCATGCAAGGCAAGCGCTCTACCACTGAGCCACCTTCCCAGCCCCTGTGGTGTACTAAATGATTGTGCAAGTCTATGCAGCCCATAGGCCCGAAGTTCTGCACCCCTGATGGAGATAGGAACAGGAGGAAGAAATGGAGCTGCAGGGGAAGAACGAGTTAGAAACACCAGGGAGCCGTGTGCTCTGCAATTTAGAGATCTGGATGGGAAGACCGGGGAAGAAGGGAATTTTCTAGGAAAATAAACAGCAACCAAGAAACAAACGGAGGGAACAAGCAGGTGAGCTGAGAGATGACAGGATATAGGCGACCCAATGGCAAGGGGCAGGTGGCAAACAGCCTCTGCTAGCCTCTCTAGCAAGGACTTCACAGACTCCAGTTAACTACTAAAGATCTGGAAATGGTACTGTGGCTCAAAGTGGTAGAACACTAGCCTTGAGCACAAAAGCTTAAGAGACAGTGCCCAGGCCCTGAGTTCAAGTTCAAGGCTCTGGACCAGTGCATGCATGCACACATGCACACACACCACCACAACCACCAAAGCAGAAATCTCCTTGCATGTCGGGGCAGAGATTGGTGCAGAAGGGGAAAGACTGGAAAGCAGGGAGAACATGAAAAGGAGTTGGACTACTCCAGGCAGTGCTGGATGGGCAGCCAAAATGGTGGCAATGGAGAGGGGGATGATAGAGGAGAGAAGACCCTTTGGGTGTTCCTGGAGGGTGGGGGGAGATAGCCTCACTAAGCAAGAGCACCCAGAGGTGAGCAAGATGAGTGTTCTAGGTGTGTGTGAATGGTGTAGCCTGTTAGAAACTCTGGGTTGGGGCTGGGAAGGTGGCTCAGTGGTAGAGTGCTTGCCTTGCATGCATGAGGCCCTGGGTTCGATTCCTCAGCACCACATAAGCAAAAAGAAAAAAGCCGGAAGTGGCACTGTGGCTCAAGTGGTAGAGAGCTAGCCTTGAGCTGAAGAGCTGAGGGACAGCGCCCAGGCCCAGAGTTCAATCCCCATGACTGGACCCAACCCCCCCCAAAAAAAGAAAAAGAAAAAGATACTCTGGATTAAGCCAGACCCTTGTGGCTCACACCTATCATCCTAGCTACTCAGGAGGCTGAGATCTGAGGAGGCAGTTCAAAGCCAGCCCAGGCAGGAAAGTCTGTGAGACTCTTATCTCCAATTAAACACTGGTCACTCTGTAGAGCTGAGGGACAGCGCTCAGGCCCAGAGTTCAAGCCCTATGATGACAAAAAAAAAAAAAAAAAGATTGGGTAGAAACTAATGACATCTAAATAATCATGAGCTTTACCTTAATAACATGTTGGTACCAAGGCCATCGTGGCAACTGATGTAGATTGTTAATAACACAGGACCTCTCAGGACTATCTCTTCTGTAAGTCCAAAACGATCTGAAATTAAAAATATATTAAAAAGAACTGTATTAAGCTTGGTGTAAGAATAATATTGTGTTCTGAAGGCAAAGGAGCCTTATTCTGGCATGATTTTTTTTTAACACGTGAGGAAGCCTTTTTGTTTCCTTTGAAGGCACAGTGCTGTTCCCTAGGAGATCCGGGGAAGGGCTGAGCCACCAGCTTGCAGGAAAAACACATTCCCTCGGGTGCCTCTCTGACAGCATGAGTCACACTGTGAATCATGTCTCAGGAGATGTTGCGCCCCGACTTCACCCCACCTCCAGGGCATTATCAAGGTGGCAGTAATAACACACCTCATGTCTGACCCAGGCCATTGGGTGACATGTCAGGCAAGAGTGTAAACCTGTTAGAAAGAACAGCTTCACAGTCCACCTGAGAACACGGGCCAGTCATTTTTCACCCCTAACCTGGGTTACCGTCCACACTTGGGAAGGGACAGTCTTATTTACTGCACATGACGCTGTAGTTTCTCTGTCCCCTGTTCCCAGTCTTATGAGAACCAGAAACCACTCCACACATTTCTAGATGGCCAACTCCCACCTCTACTCCCCTTATCCCACCCCACCCCACCCCAAGATCGATATTCGGATCTGTGAAATAAATAGGGAGGAATATAATTTTTTAAGTTAAAGGAATAGGAAACAAATACCCTAAGTTATAAAAGTTAACTGTACATGTGATTAAGCTGCAGCGAACTAAATACACAGAGACAGAGGGAAGATTGAGAACATTGGAGTCCAACGGGCATACTGTGGATTGTATCAATGGCAACCTCTGCCTTGTCATATTGCACGGCTATAATTTTATAAAGTATTAACCAGGCCAGGTGCTGGTGGCTCACACCTGTAATCCTAGCTACTCCAGAGGCTGAGATCTGAGGATGGAGGTTCAAAACAATCCTGGGTAGGAAAGACTGTGGGACTCTTATCTCCAACTAAGTACTAAAAATCTGAAAATGGTACTGTGGCTCATAGTGGTAGAACAATAGCCTTGAGCACAAAAACCTAAGGGACAGTGTCCAGGTCCAGAGTTCAAGTTCAAGGCTCTGGTCGGGAGTACTCCTCTGTCCCAACCCCCCCCCCAAGCAAAAACAAATGGGCCAGCACCAGTGGCTCACACCTGTAATCCTAGCTACTCAGGAAGCTGAGATCTAAGCATCACTGTTCAAAGCCAGCCTGGACAGGAAAGTCCGTGAGACTCTTATCTCCAATGAACCACCAGAAAACCAAAAGTGGCACTGTGGCTCAAGTGGCAGAGGGCTTACTTTGAGCTGAAGAGCGCAAGGACAGCGCCCAACCCCAGAGTTCGAGCCCCACGATCAACAAACATAAATAAATAAGTGGCAGGAATCCCCTGGACCTCCAGCCCTCTGGTTGCTGATTGCAGAATTTGACCCACTTTCTCAGCCACCATTTTCTTTCTTTCTTTTTTTTGGGGGGTAGGTCCTGGGGCTTGAATTCTGGGCTTGGGTGCTGTTCTTGCACTCTTCAGCTCAAGGCGAGCGCTCTACGGCTTGAGCCACAGTGCCACTTCCGGTTTTCTAGTGGTTTATTGGAGATAAGAATCTCACAGACTTTCCTGCCTGGGCTGGCTTTGAACCATGATCCTCAGATCTCAGCCTCCTGAGTAGCTAGGGTTACAGGCATAAGCCACCGGTGCCCGGCTTGTAGCCTGCTTCTTGATCTGCACCTCCCCCCACCTTTGAGGGCCACAGATTTCCTGCCTCTCTGGAGGTCTGCATGCCAGCAAAGTCAAGGCTTGCTTCCTCATTGTGGCGGCTAGCAAGCTGCTGGTTTCCTGTCCTGCTCCCTCCCCAGGCTGGCTAGCTGTCCATCATGAACAAGCCAGCACCTGGGGGCCCATAGTGGACATTCTAGAACCAAAATAACTTGAAGGGCTGGGAGAGTTCTGACCTCTGATCCCCAGGGCTTGGTTTCCCAGCCCTTTCCTCTGCTCTCCCACTGCACGGTTCCAAAGGCCAGACCCATTCATGTCACCCTTAGTGTGTCCTGGCATCCAGCAATGCAGGACCAATCATCTCATCTCAACTGGTGCTGCCCAGTGAAGGCCCAGCCCTGACACAGCCGGCCCAAGAGTTCTGCCGGGAGCGCCCCCTGCTGGAAGCAAGAGAAAAGCTCATCATGACACAGCCATGACTCCTCAGAGCTTGCACCACCCTAAAAGCCCCCAGGGCTGTCAGTTGTGGGGCTCGAACTCTGGGCCTTGGCGCTGTCCCTCAGCTCTTCAGCTCAAGGCTAGCACTCTACCACTCGAGCCACAGCACCACTTCTGGTTTTCTTAGTGGTTTATTGGAGATAAGAGTCTCACGGACTTTTCTGCCCGCGCTGGCTTTGAACTGTGATCCCCAGATCTCAGCCTCCTGAGTAGCTAGCATTACAGATGTGAGCCACCGGCACCCGGCACTATTATTATTATTATTATTATTAGCCCTCATTCCTGCCCATACTAGGGTGCCTCAAAGTCAATACACAGATCCAAACCTTGCTTCACCTGTGTGGGCCCCATGTAGGGTTTGTACACACACAGTGGACCTTCCACATCCAGCCCCAAGGCTCAAGCAATCTGGACCTCTACTGGACAACTCCCAATGTTGGAGCCTTCAAGCATAGGCAGCTGATGCCCTGTCCAGTCCTCCAGCGCTGCTGAGTCCCAGAAACCCAATCCGAAGAAGTTCTTCCTACATATAACCCTTCCTCCTCACACCCTATCTTTTGTGAGCATGCTGAGCTATAGAGAAATCTGCAGACCTCCTGACCCCTGTTATGTGCCAGTCCTGGGGCTTGAACTCAAGGTTTGGGTGCTGTCCCTGAGCATTTTTGCTCAAGACTAGTGTTTCACTACTTGAGCCACAGGTCTACTTCAGTGTGTGTGTGTGTGTGTGTGTGTGTGTGAGAGAGAGAGAGAGAGAGAGAGAGAGAAAGAGAGAGAGAGAGAAAGAGAGAGAGAGAGAGTCTTGGGGCTTGAACTCTGGGCCTGGGCACTGTCCCTGAGCTCTTCAGCTCAAGGCTAGCGTTCTACCACTTGAGCCACAGTGCCACTTCCAGTTTCCCGGTGATTTCATTGGAGATAAAGAGTCTCATGGACTTTCCTGCCCGGGCTGGCTTTGAACCGCGATCCTCAGATCTCAGCCTGCTGAGTAGGTAGGATGACAGGTGTGAGCCAACAGCACCCAACTTTTTTTTTGTCTTGGGGCTTGAACTCTGGGCTTGGGCACTGTCCTTGTGCTCTTCAGCTCAAGGCGAGCACTCTACCGCTTGAGCCACAGCACCACTTCCGGTTTTCTAGCAGTTTATTGGAGATAAGAGTCTCACGGGGGCTGGGAAGGTGGCTCAAGTGGTAGAGTGCTTGCCTTGAGCTGAAGAGCTGAGGGACAGCGCCCAGGCCCAGAGTTCAGGCCCCACGACCGGACCCAAGAAAAAAAAAAAAAGAGTCCCACGAACTTTCCTGCCAGGGCTGGCTTTGAACCGAGATCCTCAGATCTCAGCCTCCTAAGTAGTTAGGATTACAGGTATGAGCCACCGGCGCCCAGTCTACAGCTCCCTTTTATTTGAAACCATAAGCAGCGCCACACATCTCCCAAGGTGCCCTGTGGCTGCCAAGTGCTCGCTCAGGCTCCCTGGCACCAGGCTGGTGGGTCTCATGGCCAGGAGAGGGATCCCTTGATGGCAGGAGCCCTTCTCCTTTCATGTTTGATATCAGTATAACATTCTGACTAGAAAGCCTATTGGTTCACAGTGAACTCCTTTTCCAGAACAATCCATCCCCAGGGCTGGGCTCCGCACCACTGGCCATAGAGTGTCAGTCCTTATGACCAAAGCTAAGCCTATTGGATTCTTTTTTTTCTTTTTCCAGTCCTGGGACTTGAACTCAGGGCCTGGGCATTTGTCCCTGAGCTTCTTGTGCTCAAGGCTAGTGCCCTACCACTTGAGCCACAGCGCCACTTCTGGCCTTTTTCTATGAATGTGGTACTGAGGAATTGAACCCGGGGTTTCATGCATGCTAGGCAAGCACTCTACCACTGAGCCACATTCCCAGCCCCGCCTATTTGATTCTTCTTGCCAAGAACTATAAACTGGGAGAGCAGAGACTGGGGCACACAAATGGCTACACAGACCCAGACAGCATGCCCTTCATCTTCTGGGCTGAGCTTCTGCTGGCCTGTGCCCACCCCAGACTTGGCTGCTCAAGTTTACCTTCAATAAGGGTTTCTTACCACTCCATTCCAGGCCCCCTGCTCCCCGCTTTGTGTGTGTGTGTGTGTGTGTGCCAGTCCTGAGGCTTGAACTCAGGGCCTGGGCACTGTCCCTGAGCTTCTTTTGCTTAAGGCTAGCACTCTACCACTTGAGCCACAGCTCTACTTCCAGCTTTTTCTGTGTATGTGGTCCTGAGGCATGGAACCCAGGGCTTCATGCATGCTAGGTGAGCACTCTACCCCTGAGCCACATTCCCAGCCCTCCAGGGCCCTTCTATTACATCAATTTCCTCTTTATCTTTTTTTTTTTTTTTTTTTTTTTGGGTCTGGTCGTGGGGCCTGAACGCTGGGCCTGGGCGCTGTCCCTGCTTCTTTTGCTTAAGGCTAGCACTCTACCACTTGAGCCACAGCTCTACTTCCAGCTTTTTCTGTGTATGTGGTCCTGAGGCATGGAACCCAGGGCTTCATGCATGCTAGGTGAGCACTCTACCCCTGAGCCACATTCCCAGCCCTCAGGGCCCTTCTATTACATCAATTTCCTCTTTATCTTTTTTTTTTTTTTTTTTTTTTGGGTCTGGTCGTGGGGCCTGAACGCTGGGCCTGGGCGCTGTCCCTCAGCTCTTCAGCTCAAGGCTAGCGCTCTACCACTTGAGCCACAGTGCCACTTCCAGCTTTTTTCCTTTTGCTTATGTGGTGCTGAGGAATCGAACCCAGGGCCTCATGCATGCAAGGCAAGCACTCTACCACTGAGCCAACTTCCCAGCCCTTTCCTCGTTATCTTAACCACGTCTGTACTCTATAGAAACTTAACCTACAGCCTAGAGCTCAAGCATGGCCTGGATACCAAAGATGAATCAGTGATAAAGGTTTTGTTTTGTTTTTTGCCTACACTTGTTTCCTCATCAGTTTGTTCCCAAGGGGGTCCTGGAGAGAGGATTAGTCAAGAAATTAATCCCCCCTTCCACACAATACATTTTCAGAGAAGCAACTTGTATATACTAGAAACCTGGGAAGCCCTGGACCCACCAGGACCACTAGGTGAGCACAGAGACTTCCGGTGCCCTGTCACCTTGTAGGGCCAGGGCTGGCCTTTCTTCTAGACATTTTGCTTACCATTCAGTTCCAGCAGCTTTTCTGTTGGTGACACCAGTCCAGTTCCCTAGCAAATCAGCCTGACTCAAGCTCTCAGGACTCAAAATACAGCTTTATTTCTGGAGGGAGATTTGTACTTTCATATCTAGCATAACCAAAGGAGAACTGGAGCTGGGGGCGGGGGGCGCAAAAAGGGAGGGAGGCCTGAGCTGCGGCATCAAGAAGCATAGCACAGCCATTTTCAGGCATCCGGAATGACTCTTCACTCATCCTGCACAGCCTCCTCCTTCTTCCCTTCTGTGCCCTCAGAATCTTTCAGATTTTGGCGAGCAAACTCCTCGAAAACCAGGTTTTCATCCTGAACACTAAGAGAAAACAAACATTGTGATCAGTGAGTCCTCTTTGAAGCTGAGGATGAAATCTCCAATGAATTAAAACCCTTGATCTTTTTTTTATTGCAGCAAAGGAAATGATCAAGGTTTACCCAGAATGAAGCAAGGAAGCATGCCACTTTGCTCAAGGGTTTTTTGTTGAAAGACTCCATAACAAATTAAAATAGAAAAACAGCCAGCACCAGTGGCTCATGCCTTGTAATCCCCGTTACTCCAGAGGCTGAGATCTGAGCATGGCAAATTGAAGCCAGCCTGGGCAGGAAAACCAGGGAGACTCTTATCTCCAATTAACCAGCAAAAAGCCAGAAGTGGAGCTGCAGCTCAAGTGGCAGAGCACTACAAAAGCTAAGGGAGAGTGCAAGACCCTGAATTCAATCCCTAATTCCAGACACACACACACACACACACACACACACACACACACACACACACACACACACACACACACACACACACAGAAAAAGACCCATAAGAAATGTATCCAGGGTAAATGGGTACACATGCCTTAAAGTTCTTGTGTCTAAGCCCTTGGGAGCAAAGCGACACAGGAACTTGTGCAGACACCAGCAAAGGGGCCTGCATGGGAAGAGAAATCACAAGATACAGGTAATCAGAGCGGCATTCAAATGGCTTACCTTTCCTTTGCTGTAAGCCAAAGGTAGTGGGGGAGAGAGAGGGAGAGAGAGATTAGCACCACATCTCCTGTAGTTTGAGTGGTAATAAAAGCTAGAGATATGTAATTGCATGTGATTTACATGCTACCCATGAGCTGTGCTACCAGAGTTGCACCCCACAAACCAGCCATCACTTTTAACAGGGTACTACACCCTTTACACCCTAAAACTGCATCTCCAATTACCATTGCACCTCTAAGGCCCTTTCTCCGATGGTCCTCACCTTCTGACATTGCTCATCGTTTCCAAGTATTTCTGCCTAAGTTTGGACACACTCCAGGCCACAGCCGCCAGGGACAGGCCTGACCATGCGGCTCCAGGCACAAGAGCTCCCCCCTGCCCCCCCCCGCCCTCAAGGCTGACCTCTGGGCCCTGGCCTCCACTAGCACCCCAAGGTTGCTCTAGAGCTTGGGCCACCCACTCCAGGCTCTTCCCTTTTCAAATTCTGCTGACATGTTGCCTTTTCAGCATCAGGTCAGGTTTTCCTGTGGTGGGATTTCCACCACCTCGAGTGGGCTTTGTTCTTTTTTAGTTTCCTGTCCACCTAATAAAAGTCTGGCATGGTTAAAAGCTACTGAGGGGGCTTGGTGGTAGAGCTTGCCTAGCCTGAATGAAGCTCTAGGTTCCATTTCTTGGTACCATATAAACAGGGAAAGCCAGAAGTGGCACTGTGGCTCAAGTGGTAGAGGGCTAGCCTTGAACAAAAGAAGCCCAGGGACAGTGCTCAGGCCCTGAGTTCAAGCCCTAGGACTGGCAAAACAAAAACAAAAGCTACTGAGGGCCAGGTACCAGTGGCTCATGACTGTAATCCTAGCTACCCAGGAGGCTGAGATCAGAGGATCAAGATTTGGAGCCAGCCCCGGCAGGAAAGTCTGGGACATTCTTATCTCCAGAAGCAGAGCTGTTGCTCAAGCAGTAGAGCACTAACCTTAAGAGAAAAAGCTAAGAGACAGCGTCCAGGCCCTGAATTGAAGCCCTAGGACTGGCCCAAGATTTAAAAAAAAAAAAAAACAAAGAAAAAGAACGAAAGCTACTGAAGGTGTAGAAGGGCACTGTGGACGGGGCTGATGGTGAATCTCTGCTTTTATACTTGAGCCCACTTGGAAGCCAGCAGGATCAGCACGGGCAGAGGTACCTTTGAGAGTCACTGGGACACAAGGACCCCAAAGACAGGCTGGTGCCCCACAGTGCTCAGCATAGATAGGCATTAGCTGGGACCCTCGGCTCTGAAGTCTACCACGGGAGGATCCCGTCAGCACCCCTGGACTGGGTAGAGAGGCAAGAGAGAAGGGATAATAAAATGTGGGGGAGGCTAAGGGTGTGACTCAACAATGGAGCACCGGCTTAGCAAGCAAGAAGCTGTGAGTTCAAACCCCAGTAACACCATAAAAATAAAATGGCACCAGGTACTGGTGGCTCACCAGTAATCCTAGCTATTCAGGAGGCTAAGAGCTGAGGAGCATGATTGGAAGCCAGCCTGGGCAATAAAGGCCATGAGACTTTCATCTCCAACTAACTATTAGAAAACCTGTAGTGGCATTGTGGCTCAAAGTGGCAGAGTGCTAGGAACAGCACCCAGGCCTGAGTTCAAGCCCCGTGACTGACACTTGAGCTACAGCGCCACTTCTGGTTTTCTGGTGGTTTATTGGAGATAAGAGTTTCACAGACTTTCCTGCCCGGGCTGGCTTCAAACTGCAGTCCTCAGATCTCAGCCTCGTAAGTAGCTAGGATTACAGGCGTGAGCCACTAGTGCCTAGCAAAGTGAATGTTTTATCCAGACAGTGTGAGATGCCTAATGTAAGGGCCATAGTGACTGAGTCATAATGATTAGTTCCATAAAGTGAAGAAAAATAACTCCATTTTTCCTAAATCAAGTTGCAAAGTTTGTCTTAAGGTCCAGAAAGCAACCCCATATATACTATGACATGCCCTTGGGTGACACTCTTTATAATTTCCATAAAAGACACATGAAAGCATCTTAATTCCATACACAATACAGCTGAAGTGAAGGTATGTGTCAAGTGGTAAAGCCCCAAGGTTGAGTGAAAAAGCCAAGCAAGAGCACAAGGCCCAGTATAGGAAGAAAACAAAACATTCTTTATTAGGATAGTTATAAAGAGTTGTCATGCACACAGGTTCATTTTTCTTTTCATTCCTGTCCACCAATCTATTTTTCTGTAAGTGGAGACTTTTGCCTCAGAATTTGTGAATTTGCACTTATGTTATTTCTGTTGTTTCAATTACTTGTTTTGTTTGTTTTTGTCATTGTCATGTCAACTCAGGGCCTGGGCACTGTCCCTAAACTTTTTTGCTCAAGGCTAGTGCTCTACCATTTTGAGCCACAGTGCTACTTCCAGTTTTCTGATGGTTAATTGTAGATAAGTCTCATGGGCTTTCCTGCCCAGGCTGGCTTTGAGCTGCAAATACTCAGATCTCAACCTCCTAAGTAGCTAGGATTACAGGCATGAACCACCAGCACCAGGCTACTCTTTTATTCTTCTTAGCTAGGAACCAAACCTAGAGTCTGGCACATGCTAAGCATGTGCTCTGCCACTGAGCTAGCTCCTTCACTTCTCACTTAAGTTTTCTTTACTCTCTTTCTGAGACAGAACTGTTGCTATGAAGCCCAGGTTGGCCTCAAATTCATGATGTTCCTACTTCCACCTCCCAAATGCTGGAATTAAAGAAATGTACCACCATGCCCAGCCTCTCATTTAGCTTTCCTTAAAAGCGATTCCTCAGGCTGGGAAGGTGGCTCAGTGGTAGAGTGCTTGCCTTGCATGCATGAGGCCCTGGGTTCCATTCCTCAGCATCACATAAGCAGAAAAAGCTGGAAGTGGCGCTGTGGCTCAGGTGGTAGAGCGCTAGCCTTGAGCTGAATCGTTGAGGGACAGCGCCCAGGCCCAGAGTTCAGGCCCCATGAACGACAAAAAAAGTGATTCCTCACAATTGAATACATATATCATCCAGCTCATTCCTTTACAATGATAGTGAGATGATTTTTGATATGTTCCCAAGCTCCTGCCTCTATTTTTTTTTGCCAGTCTTGGACCTGAACTCTGGGCCTGGCACTGTCCCTCAGCTCTTCAGCTCAAGGCGAGCATTCTGCCACTTGAGCTACAGCGCCACGTCTGGCTTTTTCTGTTTATGTGGTGCTGAGGAATCGAACCCAGGGCCTCATGCATGCAAGGCAAGCACTCTACCATTGAGCCACCTCCCAGCCCCTTGCCTCTATTTTTTTACTTAGCATCGATATAGGAGTTGATGCATTTATAAATCAAATGAGCGAGGGTAGGACCCCAGCCTGACCCTCTCCTAATGTTTTCTGTAGTCTCATTATAATCACCACTTCTAAAAGTATATATCACCAGCCAGGTGCTGGTGCCTCACGCCTGAAATCCTGGCTACTCAGGAGCCTGAGATCTGAGGATCATGGTTCAAAGCCAGCCTAGGCAGGAAAGTACGTGAGACTCTTATCTCCAATTAACCACCAGAAAACCAGAAGTGGCATTGTGGCTTAAGTGGTAGAGCGCTTGCCTTGAGCTGAAGAGCTCAGGGACAGTGCCCAGACTGAGACCAGGGGGAAAAAGAAGTATATCATCTTATGAATGCCTGGAGAAGGGCAAGCTCAGTGCTGAGCAGATCCTGAAACCCCAAGGATGACAGCTGGAAACAGGCTGAGTCCAGAAAGTCTAGGTTGCTGGGCACTCATGGCTCACGGCTATAATCCTAGCTAGGATTGCATTTCAAAGCCAGCCTGGGCAGAAACCACTGAGCCACCTTCCCAGCCCAAGTCTGAGATTCTTATCTCCAGTTAACCACCAAGAAACTGGAAATGGATCTGTGGCTCAAGCTTGTGTACAAAAGCTTAGGGACAGCACTCAGGCCCTGAGTTCAAGCCCCAGGACAAGCACCAAAAAGAAAAAGACTAGGGATGAGTACGTAACACATCTGCCAGTAGTAAATGGCTAGAGACTGACCTGAGTCCTCGGGCTGGGGGTGCATGAGGCGGAATGGCAACTCAGTGGCCACTTCACTAGAAGGAAAGAAGAATGCAAATGGATAAGTACACACACACACACACACACACACACACACACACACACACACCCCTACAGATCACATTCAGAAAGCTGCACTGCAGAGATTGACAAAAGACAATTCAGTTGGATTTAGAACAAGAGGAAGCAAGAGTGAGGAGGTGGTTGAGCAGACATTAGAACTGCGGGCTCTGGAATGCGGTCCAGGCATGGGGAAGCAGCCAGCGTTTTTAGGTCTGCACACCTCTGGTCAGTAATTGCAGTGACGTATTGTGGGGAGAGCTAGTGCGAAAACTTAGTCAAAGTGTGTGAAAACCTAGTCAAAGATTAGTTTTTAAAATATTGTTAAGCTGGGCATTGGTAGCTCAGGCCTATAAGCCTAGCTATTCAGGAGGCTGAGATCTGAGGAATGCAGTTTGAAGCCAAGCTGGGTAGGAAAGTCTATGAGACTCTTATCTCCAATTAACCACAGAAAAAGCCAGAAGTGGCGCTGTGGCTCAAGTGGTAGAGTGCTAGCCTTGAGCAAAGGGAGCTCAAAGACAGTGCCCAGGCCCAGAGTTCAAGCCCCAGGATCAGAAGAAAAAAAAAGCACAAAAAAACAAAACACATAGGGCTGGGAATGTGGCTTGGTGGTAGTGTTTGGGTAGTATATATGAAGCCCTGGGTTCGATTCCTCAGCACCACATGAACAGAAAAAGCTGGGTCTGGGAATGTGCTTGGTGGTAGAGTACTAGCCTTGAGTAGATGAAGCTCAGGGACATTATTTAGGCCCTAGGTTCAAGCCCAGGACTGGCCAAAAAAAAAAAAGTGTGTCTGTGTGTCTGTGTCTGTATGTTTCTTAGTCTGGTGCCAGTGGCTCATGCCTGTAATCCTAGCTACTCAGGAAGCTGAAATCTGAGGATTGCAGTCCAAAGATAGCCCAAGCAGGAAAGTCCATAAGCCTCTTATCTCCAATTAATCACCAAAAAAACTGGGGCGTTCTCAATGGACCTAGGTAGTGGGGATGGGTATATAACACTGTAAGTACACTTAATGCCACTGAGTGGTACACCTTAAAATGGTTAAATGATAACATTCCTGATATATCTATTTTGTCACACTCACACATGCACATACATACACGTGACAGTTGTGTTGCTAGTTTTTAGGGGCTGGAGTGTTAGTTGTACATCCTTGTCCAGAGGCAGACCTGTTTACAGTCTCCCTGGCCTCATACCTACTAGCCACACACCAGAGGAAGTAGGCATTCCACACAGCCACTCAGAAACTAGCTTTTGCTGGCTTCTGCTTCATCCCCCTCTCCCTGCCCTTGGCCTCCTGGGCGCAAGGGAGAAGAAGAGGCTTACCTGGATGTGAGCTCTCCCAGGAATCTAGGAAAGACAAAACAGAAGCTCTGGTGACTGTCATCTCACTTGCCCCCACTCAGGAGCAGAACGCTTCCTCCCTCAACAACTCACAACTCCGGGGATGGCTGCACCCCATCATGTCCAAGCTCAACCCCTCCCCTGTGCTTATGACCTACTCTCTTTCTCAAGATGATTGTCCAAGAAGCAGAATCACCTTGGTTCAAGTGCAAGCCACAGAATCAGGATTCCCCAGGCCCCCCCAGGTGTGATGGTTCACACCTGTAACCCTTGCACCCTCTCAGCAAGCTGAGACAGGAGCATCAGGAGCTACACTCACCGTGGGCCACTTAGAGAGATGCTGTCTCCAAACAACAGAATCTCCCAGCCACAGCCACCAGAGGCCAATCACAGATGTCCCTGTGCCTGCCCCTCCATAGCCACAGGGCATGGGTTCTAGAGCCTCTGTGGACAATATTCATGTCTCTTAAGGAAAATGCTGTAGTATTTGTGTATAACCTTCACGTCTTCCTACATACTGGAAATCATCTCCTATAATACTGAATACAAGTCAGGTGCTGGTGGCTCAGACCTATAATCCTAGCCACTCAGGAGACTGAGATCTGAGGATTGATGTTCAAAGCCAGCCTGTGGCAGGAAAATCTGTGAGACTCTTATCTCCAATTAACTTCTAGAAAACTGGAAATGGTATTGTGGCTTAACATGGTAGAGCACTAGCCTTGAGAGAAAGAGCTCAGAGACAGTGCCCAGACCCTGAGTTCAAGCCCCATGACTGACAAATAAAAAAAAGGGGCTAGGAAAGTGGCTCAATGGTAGAGTGCTTGCCTCCTATGCATGAGGCCCTGGGTTCGATTCCTCATTAACACATAAGCAGAAAAAGCCAGAAGTGCTATGGCTCAAGTGATAGAGCGCTAGCCTTGGGCTGAGGAGCTGAGACAATGCCACACAACCAACCAAAAAAAATAAATAAATAAATAAAGCAAGAAAGCAAGCAAGAAAGAAAGACTGAATACAATGCAATGCTATATAAATAGTTGTGAGACTATATCATATAAGGGAATAACTAAGACAAAAAGTCTACATATCCAGTACATATACATTTCTTCCCAAATACTTCTGACTTGTGCATGGTTGAACTCATGGGTATGGACCCAAAGTTACTTCTTCTTCTTGATGGCTAAGTGAAATTCCACACAGTTTTTAGATCCATACAGGGAAAAGGGAAGAAAGCACCAGTCTACTTTGAAAATGATAACAGAGCACAAACATTGTACTGATCAGACATCAGAGCAGATATATTCTTTTTTGCCCCTGGTGAAATCTGGGTAACATTTTACCTACTTAGAAACATGGTCACATGCATGAACTCGCATTTCACAGCCAAACTAACCAGGGTTCATGAACATAAAAAGCCAGAGTCTTTGGCAACAGGATTAGGAAGGAAAGTGAAATTTTAAGTTGTTGTTTTTCATCTTGGTGAGATTAAAAATACTGATTTCACCAAAAAATAACTAAGATTGTTTCTTAACATTATGGGTATATGCTAGGTGCCAGTGGCTTACACCTGTAATCCTCGCTACTCAGGAGGCTGAGATCTGAGGATCATGGTTCAAAGCCAGCCCTGGCAGGAAAGTCCATGAGACTCTTATCTCCAATTAACGACCAGAAAACTGGAAGTGGTGCTGTGGCTCAACTGGTAAAGTGCTCGTCTTGATCTGAAGAGTGCAGGGACAACTCCCAGGCCTAGAGTTCAAGCCCCATGGCCAACAACAAAAAAAGATTCTGGGTATCACCACTCTTGTATGGAAACAAGACAGAGCTGCGAAGGCTGGCAAATTAAATCTCCCCAAAGATTCCAGACTATCTGGGAATCAGCAGGAGTGTGGAGGACCTTCCTTGCTGTCTGCCTGCCTGCCAGTCAGCCCTGACAGTTCTCACCAAGATGCAGCAGACCAGACCCTGGCTCCAGACACTTACCCTGACACTGTAAGCTTCACCTTGATGTGGTAAGACACCAGGATGCCCAGAACAGTCCGGTCTATGCCTTCCTTAAGGCTGCCCAAACAGAAAGGAGAAGGATGAGGGGAGTGCTAGGAAGCAGAGCAGAGAAGGAACCCTTCCCTCTTCCTCCTGGTCCACTGACCTGGTCACTCTAGCAGGGCCTCAGACATGAGGGGCAAGTAGTCTAACTCTGAGATGGCAACCGTTAACCACACCCGTCAGACCCATAAGAAAACGGAAGTTCTCAGCGGGCTCCAGTCACTTGCCCAGCACCACCCACTGGGTAGGAAGTGAGGCTGGGTGGGTGCAAGGCTGTACCCCTCGGGGGAATCATGACAGCATGCCAGGGAGGGAATGAGAGCCCTGCTTGGGCCCCCAGGTCTGTGCACTGTGCCTTTAACACTATTCCATCCTGTCCTGCTGGGGTGCCAGCATTCAGACGCCTGGGGACAGGACATCATCAGCCACGTGGATGGCCATTCTCTGGGCAGAGGACTCACATGGTGCTGGAGGCCAGGTTTGTATCCTCATGCTTGATCTTCCCATCCAATGCAATGCCTCTTCTCTCTCGATTGTTAGCCAGCAGGGGCAACAGAGTCAGCGTCTTGGTCAAAGTGCCATTTGGTGGCACTTTTTCTCTGAAGAAAGAAAACAGAGGACATTTATAAACATCAGAGTCACTATCAACCCCACAAGACGCTATTTGCCAGGGAGCATTTTCCAGGATCAAAGTTCGCTGGCGACTTACCAGGACAGGGACACGATGTCAGTGGAAGCTCAGCATACACAGGCTGAGTGACAAACAATATTGCACATTTCCTCGAGACCCTCAGCCTACTGGTAAGAGCTGAATTTATAGAACATTCTATGCAGTTATATAACACTACTGATGGGGCTGGGCACTAATGGCTCATGCCTGTAATCCTAGCTACTCAGGAGGCTGCCATCTAAGGATAAGAGTTCAAGGCCAGCACATGCAGGAAAGTCCCTGAGACTCTTATCTCTAATTAGCCACCAGGAAACCAGAAGTGGAGCTGTGGGCTCAAAGTGGTATTGTGCTAGCCTTGAGCAGAAGAGCTTAGGCTCTTCAAGCTCCATGACTGGCAAAAAACAAAAAAGATTACTGCAAAAAAAAAAAAAAACTAATGGGCATGGTGTCACATATCTGTAATCCCAGCACTCAGGAGTCTGAGGGAAGAAGAGTGCTAGGCCAGCCTGAGCTACCGAGTGAGTAGCTTAGTCTCAAAATACAAGACAAAGCCAAAAGCAAGTTATGACCAGCTGTCCAAAATTCAGAGAGCCCAGACGGTCTCTTCCTGAGCCCGGTGAACAGCAGGTACTCTATGGAAGGGCCACCAACAAGACCATATGGGAAAGGTTTATTTTTTTCTTTGTATTTGTGTGTGTGCGCACTAGGACTGCAGTCAGAACTCTGTGCCTCACACTCTCAATTTGCTTTTTCTGTTCAGGGTTGATTCTTTACCACTTGGGCCATATCTCTACTTCTGGATTTTTGCTGGTTAATAAGAGGTAAGAATCTCTTGGATTTGTCTGTCCTGGCTGGCTTGGAATTTCAATCTTCAGATCTCAGTTTCCTGAGTAGCTAGGATTGCAGGCTTGGGCCACCAGCACCCTGCTGAAGAGGTCATTTTGTACTCAAACAGTTACTGTTAGGACAGTGAGCATGTGGCCGATGGTGGGCTGGGGAGCTGCACGAGGCCAGAGCCTTGTGAACAGCACAGACCAGGCTCGTGTGTGTTCAAAACAGTACATGTGCTCCCTGCTGGAGACGCTCCATCAGCAGTCGGGCTACAGGACCCTCATGCCAAGGGCAGGTATGGGGCAGGCGCAGGGACACAGAATCACTGGGATCGCAAGGCCGCATCTAAGCTGGATACCTGGCCCTGTCATTCATGTGCCTTGTGCTGAAGGCTCTTGCTTCCTGTCTGCCATAGCCATGCACCCACCGGTTCTGAGCCTGCAGAGCCCTGGCTGCTCGCAGCATACCATAGCCTAGTGCCCAGCAGAAGGCGGCAGGGTGCGGCCTGACCATGTTACTCCATGAGGATTGCAAGTCCCGAGACGTCTTCAGGGCTGAACTGCCCCCAGGGAAGGACTTCCCTGGGGAGTTTAAAGCAGCTTTGGCTTATCCTGCTTCTGGAGGATGCAGGAAGATCTTTATAGAATTTGCTGGAGTCACCGGTGACCCACATTGTCCCATCTAACTCTAGGTGGAATCTCTAAGGAGCTCGATTAGAGCAGCAGCAGTGACAAAAGCAGAGTGTTAAAGGGACTGAGGTAGGCGGGGTCCTTGGGGCTGGCCTGGTGATGAGGAGCAGCAGTTTGCCAAATGACTGTGCCAGGTCTCTAGGGGTCACCTTCTAGGGTTTTTTGGGGCCTGGACTTGGACAACAGGCAGCTGGTACAAAGTCAGATCTGATCTGACTTGAGGAGCTCCAGGAGTAGTGGGGTCTGGCACAGTCACTCATACTGAACGACCTCTAGTCTGAGATGCACTGTGATGATCTTGATTGTCAGCTTGAGGGACTGATGTTCGGGGACATAATTCAAGTGGTAGAGCTTGAGCCCCTGAGTATAACCTTCCCCCTCCCACAACTATACATATGTATGCATATGTGTGTGTATGCATTGTATATATTATAGGTAGATTTTAGAGGAAATTAACTAAAGCAGAAAGTCCCACCCTGAATGTGGGTAGTACCACCCCATGGGCTGGGGGCCTAGGTGGAATAAGAAAGCTCACTGGGCCACCCCTCCCTCCTGGCTGCCATATTGAGAAGTCTGCTCCACCACACCTTCCTGGCCGTGATAAACTGGAACCTTGAAACGGAACCAAAGTGAATCTTGCCTTTTTTCAGTTGTCCTAAGTATCTGTCTCAGTGACAGAAAGCTAATCAGCAGCAGACACGATCTGGCCTAGCTTCCAATCTCCCTCCCAACCCTCACAGGAATCTCAGAATGGCTTCCAAAGCACCCATGGTTTTAATAAAGGACGCGACAACGGAGTCTAGATTGGGAGAAAATCTGGAACATTTGGCCCACTCTTGCTGAGCTTCTGTTGAAGACCAACCAGGACCTCCCCCGCCCCAAGAAGGCAAGTGTGTGCCCTGGGACAAACCACGGGCCCGGCTTAGGGAAGTCTGCTAATGACTTGTGCTTCTTTCCTACTTCCTTCCTTTGTAGACTTATATTTAGACATCAGCTCAAATTTGTTTTGAGCAATAGTTTACGCTAAGTATTACTTTTAAGTATTATGTAATATCATCTCAGTAAATCAGCTTATCTTTTCACACTGTCATCCTACTACTCCACACCCTAAACTTCCTGTAACCCTGGTGACAGTTCTTGTGACAGTACTTTGAACGCACCAGTTAAGCAAAAAGGACCTTCCAAGGAGAGGAGAGGGGTATAACTTCTCTCTCTCTCTCTCTCTCTCTTTCTCTCTCTCCCTCTCTCTCTCTCTCTCTCCTGGTATTAAATGAATCTATCTGACTTGGTGGCACAAATCAAAGCCTGCCCACAAGAAAAAGTCATCACAGGATTTTCCTTTGGTTTTGAAAAATCATTTGCCACAATGAGCTCACAGCAGAGCCACCTTTCTAGTCCAGTTGTCACTGGTACAGGATTTTCAAGCCAGGTGCAGTGACTCATGACTGTAATCCTAGCTACTCAGGAGGCTAAGATCTGAGGATTGTGGTTTGAAGCCAGCCAGCCCAGGCAGGAAAGTCTTAACTCCATAAACTACTCCAAAAAAAAAAAAAAAAAAAGGTGGAAATGGAACTGGGACATGAGTGGTACAGTATGAGCCTTGAGCGAAAAAAGCTCCGGGAGAGAACCAAGGCTCTGATTCAAGCACCCCCCCCCAAAAAAAAAAAGATTTTCAAGTGTAAGAGTCCTGGCTTGGGCAGCTGCTTTCTGACCATCCGACAACTCATGCCAAGATTACCCAGAAAAGCCCTGTTGTCCACCAGGTGATACCCCCACCTTGATTCCTCTCCTCACTTCTTAGCAAGGATGCCCAGCATCTTAGACCTCCTATGGTCTAAGCTGCTAAACTTTCTTTGCAGTCCTCCAAGTGAGAAAAGGGAAGGAAATGGAAGACAGAGAGGCTGGGGTGGTGGTGGTGGTGGTGGTGGTAATGTTCTAGTTCCTTCTTAAGTTAAGGAACAAAGAGGACCCTAACAACAAAGGCGGGCTACCCAGGAAGTGGAAATACAACCTCTACTTACTGTATTTCCTCTGTGGCCACCGGCTTGGCGTAATAGTCACTGGAGTAGAGAACCACGTTGGCCACTTGCTCCACTGCAAAGGGAGGACACAAGCCAGGTGAGGAGCTCTGGGGCCCTGGTCATGGGCGTGCGGCCCCCCAGCTTCTCCGGTGCTCCAGCCGGGCTTCTCCATCTGCTTCCGGTTCCTCCTGACTTAAAGGCTGCCATTTCCAAGTTCTGTGCTCAGGTCACTTCTCTTCACAGATAACTTGTTCTGTGCCAACTTTGGACTCAGCCACACTGTCAGGCCTAGCTCTGGGATCCCCTCCTCTGCTCCCTCCTGTGAGTGTCCTTGATCCTGCTCTCCAAACCCAGCCCCTTTCCAACATCCCCTGCCCCCTTTTTTTGTGGGTCGTGGGGCTTGAACTCTGGGCCTGGGCGCTATCCCTGAGCTGTTCAGCTCAAGGTGAGCACTCTACCACTTGAGCCACAGCACCACTTCTGGTTTTCTAGTGGTTTATTGGAGATAAGAGTCTCACAGACTTTTCTGCCCAGGCTTTGAACAGTGATCCTCAGATCTCACCCTCCTCGGTAGCTAGGATTACAGGCATGAGCCACTGGCGCCAGCCTCCAACATTCTTTATCTTACCTAACGATCATCAGCATTCACATTCTCCAAGCTTTCTAGGAACCAGCTAGAAGCATAGGACTGAACTAAGGATGTAACCTAGTAGAAAGGAGGTTAGGCCCTTTGGCCTGATAATGGGCTCAAATTTTCTCTGCTTAGCCATGAACTGTGAGGTGAATTCTTAAACTCCTGTAACCCTCAATCTTCCTACAAGTGAAATCAGTGATAATTACATCTAACTCACAGGGAAGTTGTGAAAATTAAAAGAATAAGTTTGGCTGGACGCCAGTGGCTCGTGCGTGTAATCCTCGCTCCTCAGGAGGCTGAGATCTAAGGATCATGGTTCAAAGCCAGCTTGAGGAAGGAAAGTCTGTGAAACTTATCTCCAATTAACCACCAGAAAACCAGAGGTAGCTCTGTGGCTCAAGTGGTAGAGTGCTTGCCTTGAGCTGAAGAACTCAGGGATAGCACCCAAGGTCAGAGTTCAAGCCCCATGACCAACCGAAAAAAAGAATGAATTTTGGGCCAGATGTGGTAGCTCATACCTGTAATCCCAGCTACTCAAAAGGCAGAGATCAGAAGGATTGAAGTTCAAGGCCAGCTCAGGAAAACAGTTATCAACACCCAATTATAAAAAGATAAAAAAAAAAAAAAGATGCCTTAGGTAGGAGAATTGAAGTCCAAGGTTGACTATAGGAAAATCATGATACCCTACCCCAAATTAACTAATCCATTTAAAACAAAATAACTAAAGCAAAAAAAGGGCTGAAGTGTAACTCAAGTGATAGAGCCTCTGTCTGGCAAGCACAAGGCCTTGAATTAGAAATTAATTAAAAATAAAAAGATGATTTGTAATCTCTTTAAGATTAAGTTTGAGGGATAAAAAAAGAAACAATGTGGGACTGGGAACATAGCTTAGTGGTAGAGCGCTTGCCTAGCACGCATGAAGCCCTCGATTTGATTCTTCAGTAACCACATAAACAGAAAAAGCTGAAAGTGTGCTGTGGCTCAGATGGTAGAGAGCAAAAGAAGTTCAAGGACGGTGCCCAGGCCCTGAGTTCAAGCCCCAGGACTGGTACAAAAAAGAAAGAAAGAAAGAAACAATGTGTGCATTCAGCACAGAGCTCAGCTGATAGAAAGTTATTAACATTTTGTCTCAGAAAATTCATCATCTTTTTCCAAGGTTAGTAGCTTTGTTGTTACAATTCATATAACTTTGAAGAACAATTCTATTGTGTGTGTGCACACACACATGCATGCGCATATATTTTCAGATAGGGTTTTGCTACTTATCCATGTCTGGCCTCAAACTTATCATCCTCCTACCTCAGTCTCCTGGTGGCACATAATCAAAGTACCAAATAATTCTTTCTCCACGCTGTTGCTAAGGTTGAAGGTTTGTTCCTGTCCTCTTACTTTGCATGCTGCAGTCTGAAGGCCACAGTGACGGTATAAAGAAGTCGGGGAGGTGACTAGGTTATAGGGTGAGGCACTCAGAACTAGGATTAGTGCCTTCATAAAGAGGCCCCTTCCATCACGAGTGGACACAGTAAGATGGCACTCGGCTACTCGGAAAAAGCCTTCACCAGACTGGAAGCCTGGCAGCACCTTATCCTTGGACCCTCCAGTCTCCAGAACTGTTTATAAGCCACATGGTTTGTGGTATTTTGTGAGAGTTGCCTGAATGGGCAGACACCCACTAGTCTGAGGACCAGTGTATTAGATGCTACATGTAACATGTTACATAACTACAGGACCTAATAAGACCAAAAGGCATATGAACTAAACTAACATACCATAAAAATGTAAGTCAAATCTTGGGAGCAGGGTGATGGATCACACAAGGGACTCTATCTCAATTAACTGCCAAAAAGCTGTGGCTCAAGAAGTAGAACATTAGCCTTGAGTACAAAGGTTCAGGACCATTACCCAGGCCTTGAGCTCAAGCCCTAGACCCACACTAAATTTTTTTTTTTTTTTGGTCGGTCGTGGGGCTTGAACTCTGGGCCTGGGCGCTGTCCCTCAGCTCTTCAGCTCAAGGCGAGCGCTCTACCACTTGAGCTACAGAGCCACTTCCGGTTTTCTGGTGGTTTATTGGAGATAGGAGTCTCACGGTCTCTCCTGCCGGGGCTGGCTTTGAACCGCGATCCTCAGATCTCAGCCTCCTGAGTAGCTAGGATTACAGGCGTGAGCCACCAGCGCCCGGCACTACAATTTTTTTTTTTAAATGAGTTTAGAGGTTACTCTTCCAGGTCAGCCCATTTTGCACCTTGATGTCCTGTGCGATGATGTAGGAATAACACACGGTCATGGAAGTACATGACTAGGGTCAGCCATCCCAAGAGGCCATGGAGATGACACGTCACACTTCACCACTTACAAAGCATTTGCATCCGGGCGCTTTCCTTCCAGCCCCGGGAGGAGTGAGGAGGCAGCAGGGAGCTGCCCCTGTGAATTCTGAGACTCAGCTTTCCATCCAGGGCCTTTCCTGCTATTTGTGCTGCATTTGTCAACAAAAATTCTCACTGGTCCCTTCTCATGAGATCTGGCTCTAGTTGGAAAGGAACAACAGAACCATGAGAGGATCAGGGGTCTTGTCAGCCCCAAAGAAGAGGATTCGAAGGTCCTACTGTTAGTCACGACAGAGAGGAAGAGAGGACACAGAAAGACCTTAACAGGACTGGGAACGTGGCTCAGTGGTAGAGCACTTGCCTTGCATTCATGAGGCCCTGGGTTCGATTCCTCAGCATCACATAAGCAGAAAAAGCTGGAAGTGGTACTGTGGCTCAAGTGGTAGAGTGCTAGTCTTGAACTAAAGAGCTGAGGGAGAGTGCCCAGACCCAGAGTTCAGGCCCCATGATAGACAAAAAGAAAGGAAAGAAGGAAAGAAGGAAGGAAGACCTTATCAGACTACAGTAGCCCTCAGAAAATATGATCAGACTGAGGAATTCTAGAACACCTTGCTTTCCAGTTTTCAAAAGAAGTTCCTACAGGGGAGGCACAGACATGAAGGGACAAGGGGTGAACAAAGACAGCAGTGCTATTCACTGGACACTATGGAAAATGAACAGTACAACTTGTGGGTAGGGGTGAGAGGGAAAACTAGGAGAGCGTGAAGGAAGGGGTGACATTATCCAAAAAGAAGTGTACGCTTTACCTGACATGTAACTTTAATTCCTGAATGTATCACTTTTATACTAACAATTAAAAAAAAAAAGGAGTTCCTACCTAAGACTTTGATTTTCTTCACCGTCTTCTCTGTGTTATTGGTCACGGTCACGGTCACAGGGATGGCCTCGCCATGGAAATACAGCTGAAAAGGCAGGAGGTGAGTGGGGCAAGGTGGCATCTTTCAGCTCAGGAGTTGGCTCCTCCCACTTTTTCCCTCCTTTATTTAAATCAAGACTGTTTAATCGTCATGCATGCTTCTCTCTTCCTCTTCCCAGTTTCCTGTCTGTACCCCAAAGATGGCTGAACCCAGGGCCTTGGGCTCCGGTTTGGCTTTTGGCTCTTGTGCTCAAGGCTGTGGCTCGTGAGCACCACTTGAGCCATACCCTTCTGGTCTTACTTTTTTTCCTGGTGCTTCCCTGGAGATAAGAGTCTCACAAACTTTCCTGCCTGGCTGACTTTGAACTGCCATTTTGAGATCTCAGCCCCCTGAGTAGCTAGGATAACAGGTGTGAGCTACAAGCACCTAGCTCTTAGGGCTTTTTAGAGTCAGCCTTTTCCCAAGAACCAAGGTGTCTGAAGATGAGGTGATAGCCACGTTTCCTCTAGAGAAAGGTCTAGAACAAAATCTGTACAGGAGGATGAGGAAGCCAGCCATTTACAAACTGGTGCAGGAAGAGCAGTGTTAGGAATTGGGGAGGGGGCAGTGGTTACCTCTTTGCTGAGGGAGACAGAGAGGTTCAGCGGCTTGTCCGACATGAAGAACTGCCAGGAAGACTCTGCACAGGGCTGGGGGCCCATATCAGGTGGAGCGTGCTGCACCTTCCGGATGAGCAAGCGCACAGAGCTCCTGAGGGAAAAGGCGCGGAGTCCAGATGAGTGTTGGCTACAGCTTGGCCTCCCCTCTCCCCACAGACGAGCTGAGGGTTCAGGAGCACTCCCGATGCCCTCAGTAGAGGAGGGAAGGCACGGGCCTTGTCCTGAATCACCTGTCTTAGTCCCTTCTTTGTGTGTGCACAGGCCTGAGGTCAGGATCCCCCCCAGTGGCCTCCTTCATTCACTCTGTCAGGCTGTCAGACCAGGCTTCGGAGTGCTAAGTGACCGTGACACCTTGTGATTGCTATGGTAAGCACTTAAGAGATGTGCATGCAGGACATGGGGACTTGAGGGGACAGGAAGGGCTCAGGACCAGGGGAGGGAGCCTATCTGGATAAAGAAAGAAAAGAGAGCCAGGCACCAGTGGCTCACACCTGTAATCCTACCTACTCAAAAGGCTGAGATCTGAGCATCACCAGCCCAGGCAGGAAAGTTCATGAGACCCTTTTTTCCTTCTTCTTCTTTTTTTTTTTTTTGGCGGATCCTAGGGATTGAACTCAGAGCCTGGGCTCTGTCCCTGAGCCTCTTTGTGCACAAAGCTGGCGCTCTACCATTGAGCCACAGCACTGTTTCCAGTTTTTTCTGTTTATGTGGTACTGAGGAATTGAACCCAGGGCTTCATGCATGCTCGGTAAGCACTCTACTACTAAGCCACATTCCCAGCCCTTTTCCCACAATCCTTACTTCTTGGGGATCTTGTCCTCTTCTCCATCTGTGACGTCTGTGGCAAAAGCTTTCACCTCAAAGTCCACCCCACAGCTCTGTTGAAGATGAGAACAGACAGGGCGGGAGTTAGTACCGCCCTTCCCTCCCATACCACGGGGATGGGGGCCCTATCCTTCAGGCGGTCTCTGAAAGACTAGATGTCGAAGTGTGCTGACCATGACCCGCTGACGTGGGCATGAGGACTGGGAGTGCAGGGAGCTCGGCCTGCAGACCCTCGCAGGTCCTCAGATGCTCTTTGAACATGCCTCTATTACACACTTCCAGTTTTCTACAGCAGGGGAACAGATAGCAGGTGCTCACAGGGCTGGGGCGGAAGCTGCTAATGCCGGGCCTTCTGGGGGTGTGAACACCCTGACCCTAGCAGCCATCTGTGCCCAACTGCAGCCAAGTGTGGCCAGCAGCCATGATCACAGTGCCAACAACTCGTCTGGGATAAAACCTCTTCATTTTTGAATGAAAGCTTCTCTTTTCAATTTGGGAAAAGAGGCAGAGGGAAGAAGGGAAAGTGATGAAGAGTCGCGTGTAATAAAGGAACATCGTGAACATGTCAAAAAATAACCCCTTCGTGCAACTAATTGATGTTAAAAAAAGAAAAAGAAACAAGAAACCACTTTAACTGAGTGTTGGTGGTTCACGCCTGTAATCTTAGCTACCCAGAAGGTTGAGATCTGAGGACTGAGGCTCAAAGTCAACCCAGGCAGGAAAGTCCATGAGACTCTCAATTCCAGTTAACTACCAAAAAGCTAGACGTGGAGCTGTGGCTCAAATGGTAGAGCACCGGTCTTGAGCAAGAGTTTAGGGATAGTACCCAAACCCTAAGCTCTAGCCCTAGTACTGGCACCAAAAAAAAAAAAAAAAAAAAGCCAAAAGTGGAATCAGGTGCCAGTGGCTCACACCTGTAATCCCAGCTGAAAAAGAAAACAAAAAAACTTTTTTTTTTTTTTTGTCAGTCGTGAGCCTTGAACTCTGGGCCTGGGCGCTGTCCCTCAGCTCTTCAGCTCAAGGCTAGTGCTCTACCACTTGAGCCACAGCTCCACTTCCAGCTTTTTCTGTTTATGTGGTGCTGAGGTATTAAACCCAGGGCCTCATGCATGCGAAGCAAGCACTCTACCACTGAGCCACCTTCCCAGCCCTGAAAACAAAAAACTTTTTTTTTTTTTGGTCCGGTCGTGGGGCCTGAACTCTGGGCCTGGGCGCTATCCCTCAGCTCTTCAGCTCAAGGCTAGTTCTCTACCACCTGAGCCACAGTGCCACTTCCAGCTTTTTTTCTTTTTGCTCATGTGGTGCTGAGGAATCGAACCCAGGGCCTCAGGTATGCAAGGCAAGCGCTCTACCACTGAGCCACCTTCCCAGCCTAACAAAAAACTTTTAAGCACACATGGGTCAAACAAATGTATCTGCCAGAAACTTTCAAGCCTCAGATCCCAGCATGACTTCTGGGTCTCCCACACAAATCCTTCACAACCTGGCTCATCTCAGAAGTAAGATTTAGAATATAGCCTAGAAAATAGAAACACATGTGCAAAATCACACTCATGATGTAATATTTAGTTGTGCCTTGTGTAATACACATTCTGTTTCTATTCTATTCCATTCCAGCCCAGGTGTTTACTTGGTTTTTTGTGGTACTGGGGTTTAAACTCAGGGCCTCATACTTGCTAGGTAAGTGTTCTACCACTTAAGTCACATGTCCAGCATCCATCCTAGGTTTTCAAATGTGTTTTTTTATTTCTTTCTTTCTTTTTTATTTTTTGGTCTGTCATGGGGCTTGAACTCAGGGTCTGGGCAGTGCCCCTGAGCTTTTTCACTTAAGGCTAACACTCTACCACTTTGAGCCACAGCACCACTTCTGGACTTTGCTGCCCCACCTGGCTTTGAACCATGATCCCAAATCTCAGCCTCCTGAGTATCTAGGATTACAGGAGTGAGCCACCAGTGCCTGGCTTGCTTGCTTGCTGATTGGCTTGCTTGCTTTCTCCCTTTCTCCCTCCCGCCCTCCTTTCTTTTCTCTCTCTCTCTCTCTCTCTCTCTCACTTTCTGTTTCTTCTTTTTATTTATTATTATTTTTGAGAGGCCGTACTGAGGCTTAAACTCAGGGTCTCATGCTTGCTAGGCAGATGCTCTACTGCTAAACTCTTAAATCCCAGCTCTAATCCCCAAACTACGAATAGGTCATGACCCCACAATGATAAACTCTGCCCTCTCCCTTGTCACCTTCTGTTACTGTCCCCTATAATCCATGCTATTATGGTCATATCTTAGGACTCTGGCCCTAAGGTCTGTGAGTGCTCGCACCTTTTGCGCTCTGTCTGTCTGTCTCTTTTTTCTCTCTCTCTCTCTCTCTGTCAGTCATGGGGCTTGAACTCTGGGCCTGGGTGCTGTCCCTCAGCTCTTCCACTTGAGCCACAGCGCCATTTCGTTTTCTGGTGGTTTATTGGAGAAAGGAGTCTCACGGACTTTCCTTCCCAGGCTGGCTTTGAACCTTGGTGGATTACAGGCATGAGCCACTGGTGCCCAGATCTTTTTTTTTTTGGTCCGGTCGTGGGGCCTGAACTCTGGGCCTGGGCTCTGTCCCTCAGCTCTTCAGTTCAAGGCTAGCGCTCTACCACTTGAGCCATAGCGCCATTTCCGGCTTTTTTCTTTCTGCTTATGTTGTGCTGAGGAATTGAACCCAGGGCCTCGAGCATGCAAGGCAAGCGCTCTACCACTGAGCCACCTTCCCAGCCCCATGGTGCCCAGCTCTTTTGCAGGCAGAAGGAAGGAGTGGAGGTGGAAAGAGAGTGCTTTATCACTTTGAGCCACTTCTGATTTTCTGGTAGTTAACTGGATATAAGTGTCTCACAGACTTTCCTGCCTGGGCTGGCTTCAAACTGTGATCCTCAGATCTCAGCCTCCTGAGTAGTGGGATTATAGTGTAAGCCAACAACCCCCAGCTTTAACAATATCCTCCCTTGCCTCTCACATGCCTATGGTCATCTGATTTGGCCTACTGTTACTTATTTTTGTCTACTACTCTCCATTAACACGAGACCTGGGATGGGTCAGGTCTGCTGTTCATAGGACGTTCATGGCTAAACACTGCTGAGATGAGGGATGGGTACAAGGTCATATTGATATCACCATTTTTATGAATGCTTGACATTTCCCATGTTTCAAAGCTATTGATAAACATCTACTGCAGGTCTGGGCACTGGTGGCTCACTTCTGTAATGCTATCTACTCAGGAGGCTGAGGTCTGAAGATTCTGGTTTGAAGTCAACCTGGGCATGAAAATCCAGGGAAATTCTTTCACCAGTTAATCAGCAAAAAGCTGGAAATTTTTGGAGCTATGGCTCAAGTGGTAGAACACCAGCCTCAAGCAGAATAGGCTAAGGGACCTGAATTCAATCTCCAGAACTAGCACAAAAAAATTCTATTTAGGGATCCAGGCATGGTGTTGCATACCTATAATCTAGACTCTTGGAGTCTGAGGTAAAATTGTGAGTTATGAGACCTGTCTGAAAACCAAATTTATTGGAGGGATGACAAGAAATGAGTCCATAACATTTCTTCTTTTTGTTACTCCTGTGCTAGAACTCTGGGTCTGGGCTCTGTCCAGTTTGCTTAGAGATAACATTCTACCATTTGAGCTGAAGTGCCACTTCCAGCTTTTTCTGTGATTAATTAGATTAATTAATAAGAGTCTCACACAGACTTTCTTGCCTGGGCTGGCTTTGAACTGTGACCCTCAGATCTCAGCTTCCTAAGTAATTAGGATTAAAGACATGAGCCTTTAGCACCCAACTCCATGACATTTTTTTTTTTTTTTTGGTCCGGTCGTGGGGCCTGAACTCTGGGCCTGGGCGCTGTCCCTCAGCTCTTCAGCTCAAGGCTAGTGCTCTACCACTTGAGCCACAGCGCCACTTCT
>NW_012267217.1:63875343-63878811 GCF_000151885.1 Dipodomys ordii | reverse complement strand
ACTTCTGGCTTTTTTATTTTTGCTTATGTGGTGCTGAGGAATTGAACCCAGGGCCTCAGGCATGCAAGGCAAGTGCTTTACCACTGAGCCACCTTCCCAGCCCATGACATTTTTTTGAACTTACCTTCCCAGTATCTTGTGGAGCTGGCTGCAACATCACTGAACAGGGCAAATAGTCAGGAAACTGTTAAGAAACAAATGAACAAACAGTTCTCTCAGAGGGACTCTTCTATACATGACATCGTGATATGTCAGCATTACACAAGATTGGAAAATGAAGACACTGAGCAAGAAACAAGAAAAAAGCCTGTTCACCTACAGTCCTGGCACCTAGCTGAAGGTCAATCCATAATCTTCCCAAAGTGGCCTGTATGTGCACAGATACATGAGGAGGTGTGCAGGTGCATATGTCCTCCAGAAATGGGACCAAATAATGGGACATCTACAGTCTGCATTCCTCACATTCAGAAACTTCATGGCTATTTTCCCACATCATGAAATACATCCCTATACTACTACTTCCAGGGTTTAACATCTCCTTAATGCAGCCACTTATATGACCCATACTTTCTTTGCTATTGTAAATAACACAGTAATAAATAAGCTTCATACAGTCTGGCATACATTTAGTCAATTAATTCCATATACTACATGGTTAGAAAGAAAGTTGTCAGAGACGGGTGTGTTGGTGTCTCATGTCTATAATCCTAGTAACTTGGGCTGGGCATCAGTGGCTCATGCTTGTAATCCTAGCTCCTCAGGAGGCTGAAATCTAAGGATCATGGGTTGAAGCTAGGATCCTGCTCTCAGCCTCCTGAATAGCTAGGATTACAGGTATGAGCCACTGGCACCAGCTCAAAAGTTTCTGACAGATGTTCAAGACAGTTATGCAGAAGGCCCTGGGTCCCATTCCTAGTACTGGGGGGTAGGGGTGGAAGAGGAGATGACTATCTCATTTCAGGATGTCGTACCCCATACAGAACTACTTCCTGCTTAGAGCTCCCTGGGGCCAACTAAAGAGCCAGTTTCTTTTTATAGCCAATGAGAGAAGAAAGAACACATGCTCATCTAATTAGGTGGTCAGACAAAGGGAAATATCTAAAGGGAAGGTTGAAGTGGTGCCTTCAAAGGCAGGGAAGCTATTTTCAAGGGTTTAAAAAAAAAAGACAATCACAGACTGTGCAATCTAGAATTTCTTTCAAGGATGCAATTTAGAGACCCACAGAAGCAGGTCCTTCCTCTACCCCTTCCCTGTGCCCCATTCCTGTGGGAAGATGCCCAGGATGAAGATGGGGCCAGGAAGCAGGCAGTGAGAGCTCACCGTGAGCAGAAAGGGGTATGAGTTGCCCCCCAGCTTCTTGAGCAAGCTCTCCTGCAGTGGTGTGGGGGCGCCGGCAGCCCCCACAGGAGGATATACTTGGACCCGAGAGAAGTACAGGTCCCTGCGGAAGGTCAGGCCCATCACGTCGATGTCTTCCTGGCCGTAGCGGAAGGCGCAGGTCAGAGAGACGAACACTGGGAAGAAGACAGAGGTGGGTTGAAGCTGCCTCACGGGACCATAGCCATTGACACAGTGGCCCTGACCTGAGGAACTGGTCGACCGCATCACATGGTCAGCCTCAGCCTGGAAGGAAAGCCTGGAAGAACCATACCATCCATACTATGCAATTAGAAGCCTCAGGGTCTGCCCCGGGGGTGAAGTCCTTACCCTGAATGGCAAGGCCACAGGTTGGGGAGGCATTTCTCTGGCCATCGCACAATGGTTCCAGGATGCCAGATTCTGCAGACAGAGAGCTGCCATCTACCAACCCCTGCAGCTTCCTCCATCCCACCCCTCTCTCCTCTTCACCCAGGATCACAGGGCCTAGGGGCGAACTTGCTGGGGTTTAGAAGGGCCAGGTGTCTGCTGAGACAAGGAAGAGAAAAACTGGAACAAAATAGACAAGTGCGAGAATCAGATGGGTCCATGGGCCAAGGTGGCAGGATGGTGGTGGTGGTAAACCAACCCCCAAACTCTTCTCCCATAGCCTTTGTGCACTGCTCTGCAAGTTATAGAGTATTCTTTTAAGTCACCACTTCGGAAAACTCCATATGGTTAAAGACTTAAACAATTGTGCCCGACTGGACCTAAAGAATGGGTAAGAAAGAATATACAGAATGCTCACTAGATATTTTTTAAAGACATGGAGTGCACAGTTCTGGAATGCAAAGCACATCCGAAGTAGCACTTCTAAGTCTTCAGTGACTCTCAGGAGAGGATTTGATCTATGTCAGTCCCAAGGGCGGCTGGTGACTCACCCTGGCTGGTGACTCAGAACACCCTGTGACCACTTGCCCCCCTTCCTTCTAGTGTGAGAGGAAAGCACCTGGCTAGTCTGGCTTTGTGTGTGTGTGTGTGTGTGTGTGGATTGTTGTTGTTGTTGTTGCGCTAGTACTTTTTCTTTCCAGGCTCATGCTCTACCACTCGGGCCATACCTTTACTTCCAGCTTTTTGCTAGTTAATGGGAGATAGTAGTCCCATCGCCTTTCCTGCTGGGGCTGACTCTGAATCACAATCCTCAGACCTCAGCCTCCTGAGTAGCTAGAATTACAGGTGTGAGGCACTAGCCCCTGGCCTTGGGACTGCCTGGCTTGACATCTACCCTCGGTGCTCCAATAGCCCAGGCCCTTTCTATGGTGGAGGGCAGGGGTTGTCAAGAGCTCAAAATAGGAGCCCCAGCAGCAGCAACCCCAGAAAAGTGAGGGTAAGAGGGAGAGACAATTCCCGCCATGCTCCCAGGCCCATACCTGGCATGTTCCAGTGGGCACATCTTGGGTTTAGAACAATGCCTCATGGTTGCCAGTAGCAACCCCTCAGAAGGCATATTTTGAATGCAACTGAGTCAGCAGCATTATCATCCCATAACTTAAGATGAGTCTTTTCTACTTCTCTGTAAGCTACTGTCATTAGTATCAAATGACTCAACACACACATCTCAACTCAGATGTCAGGAGCCGGGTGACACTGCAAAGAAGCTCAACAATAAGTTCTGGGTCTGTCTCCCTGCCTCCCAGCAAGCATGGCTTCCTCCCACAAATGCCATCCCCACCAGCCAGCCAGATCATTCCAGTACTGCACACAGGGTGAAGGACTCACCTTTCTTTCCCTTCACAAGGTCGGGGTCCACCAGTACCACACCATCTAAAGCAAAAGGACAGATCCATGAGGCTGAGACCAAGGGACAAAACATCTCACAACACTGCATTCTGCCTTATCTGCTAGTTTGGCCATTCTGTTTTGTTCTGTGATAGTCTTGTTATATAGCCCAGGGTGACCTCAGATTCTAGATCCTCTTCTCTCAGCCGCTGAGATGGGATTGGATTACAAACTATAGCACCAAGCCCATTTACAATATGGTTTCCTTCCCTTCCTCTCTCCTTCCCTCCCTTTCCTTCTTTTTTTTTTTTTTGTCGGTCGTGGGGCTTGAA
>NW_012267217.1:63851611-63873598 GCF_000151885.1 Dipodomys ordii | reverse complement strand
CAGCTCAAGGCTAGCGCTCTACCACTTGAGTCACAGCGACACTTCTGGGTTTTTTCTTTTTGCTTATGTGGTGCTGAGGAATCGAACCCAGGGCTTCAGGCATGCAAGGCAAGCGCTCTACCACTGAGCCAACTTCCCAGCCCGAAGCCCCGGTCTTATATGAATCAGGACAACTTGCTAAGTTAATTGACACTTTAGGATTAAGTTGCATCTAGATAAATGGGCCTCCCACCATCTGTTAGCATTGGAAGCTCTTTTCCTAGCTGTGGGGTGAAAAATTCCTTTGGCTCATTTCAGAGAATTCTGCATTAAGCAAAGAGTTCAGGAGTAGTCACTGAAATCTCACTGGCTAAGCTGGGCATGAATGAACCTGAACCCATGCCCTGGGGCGGGAGGGGGCAAAGCTGGATGGGAAGGAACAACCAGGTCTTTGACTTGGCTATCATCCTGCCTGCCCCATGCCCCTGGTAGCCAAGATCTCTTCACCTATTGGAGGGGCTGGGCTGCTTCCCCACTGCTTCAACCACAGACTGCAAGCACCTAGAGGTAAGAATCCAGTCTTCCATGACCTTTTCAACCTTCAGTGTCCAGGAGAGTGTCTGGATCAAAGGGATTCAGTCAGTGCTTGCCAGGAAAAGGAAGCTCCTTCCTTCCTTCCTTCCTTCCTTCCTTCCTTCCTTCCTTCCTTCCTTCCTTCCTTCCCTTCTTTTGTTTGTTTTGGTGTCAGTCCTAAGGCTTGAATTCAGGGTCTGAGTGCTGTCTCTGAGCTTTTATTTATGCTCAAGGCTAGTGCTCTATCACTTGAGGCACAGCTCCACTTCTAGCTTTATGATAGTTACATGGAGATAAGAGTCTCGCAAGCTTTCCTGCCTGGGCTGGTTCCAACCGTGATCGTACGATCTCAGCCTCCTGAGTAGCTAGGATTACAGGCATGAGCCACCAGTGCCCAGCTAGAAGCGCTTCCTTCTAAAGGAAAGAGACCGAGGCAGAGAGTAAGCAGTACTCAAGGCCCAGAGCAAAGATGGTGTCTCTGGAATTGCCTATGGCTTCTTCTACAGTGCATGGCCACCAGATGGGGATGCAGACGGATGGGTCTTTAAGAGTCTGAGCCCACAGCATCTAGGAAGATATGGAAGCATTATAAACAGGAGGCAATGAAAGACCTAAGCTTAGCTCATCCAGTGCTGCATAAAGGACTCTGCTTCATCTCACCTTCACTACGACTCCGAGATAGGCACTGACCCCTTTCTACAAGGGAGAACAAGACTTAGATCATCTTAGCAGTAGAGTGGAAGTAGGTTGACCAGAGGAAGTCCAATAGGCAGCCTCTTTGTGGTTAAGAGGAGGGAGAAGTGAAGAGAGGCAGGGGAAGGGAAGAGAAGAAGGCAGATGGCCATTGGGAATGTTTGTTTCCTCTCCAGCCCTGGCTGTGAGGAACAGGGGTGTGGCTGAGGAGGTGAAGGAGGTCTGACTTGTTTTCACCCTGACAAAGACCTCACAAAGAACTGAACAGCTCAAGCTGGCAGGGGTTGATGGCTGAGGCTCCCAAGCTATGAAAGCCACAGATCAAACAGTGGTGACCCCTGGAGGAAAAGCACCTCTTCCATTGTACTCTAAGAAATAGGCAGATGGAGAGGCAGGTGACTTGATGTGAGATTGTAAGGGCTTGCTGGGCACCACCCCACATGCACCCCTTCTACCTGAATAAGTCACGGTGATCATACCAAGTACACTCTCCTCCAGAGATGTGTTAGGGAAGGGAGGGCAAGCCCAGCACTGGTGGCTAGCACAAGCTATTGAGTCTTGATTAGTCTGACCCAATTCTGAACTAGCCCTGGTTTATGGCTGGCTCAGTTTGGGGGCTTTTAAGAATGGTTTTCTAGTCCTTAAAAGACATCCTAGAAACACAAAGAAGAAACACAAAGGCTCTGATCATATAAAATAATATATATCAAATGGGCAAATGGTTAAGTAGAAAACTCTGTGGGGGCTTGGAATGTGGCTCAGTGGTAGAGCGCTTGCCTCGCATGCATGTAGCCCTGGGTTCCATTTCTCAGTACCATATAAACAGAAAAAGCCAGAAGTGGTGCTGTGACTCAAGTGGTAGAGTGCTAGCCTTGAGCAAAAGAAGCTCAGGGACAGTACCCAAGCTCTGAGTGCAAGCCCCAGGACTGGCAAAAAAGAAAGAAAGAAAAAGAAAACTCTTGTGATTATGATTTTTAAAGATTTAATAAATTTGCAATTTCAGAAAAATCTAACACATATTGAAAAGAACTCCAGGAAATGGAAACAAGAGGTCTTTTGTTTTTGTTTTCTTTGGTTTTTGTTTTGCTTGTTCATTTATCTGTCTATGGGAGGGTATGGGACAAATAGTGAACAAATGCAACAGTGGTACCCACAAGACATTGTGGAAAATTATACAACTTGTGAGTGGGGACAGGAGGGAAAGAGTGAGGAAAGGAGTGACACTGTCCAAAAAGAAAGAAGATTTACCTGACATATAACTGCAACCTCTCTGTACATCACCTTTATACCAATAAAAAAACATTTAGAGCGAGATCCTAGAAAGCACAGTCTCTTCCTTCTGCATGCCCTCAAGCGAGACACCGGGAGCTGGGGCAACTCCCTTGCCACCAGCCTAGGAAGGAAGAAATCCCAGAAGGCAGAGTGGCGACCATAGAGGAACAGTGGAAGAGCACATCTCTCTGTCCTGGAGTGCACAGCGTGTGCTGTTCATAATATTTGATATCGATCACTGGTGACTACAAAGTATAGAAAAAAAAAAACGAATTTTTTTTTATTGAAAGAACATCTAGTTAGGGATCAGCAGGGGGGAGGGTGGATCATAGAAAATCCCAACCATTTCTGTCCTCTTCTATAAGAAGATGAGTGGGTTGAAGTAGGGTGGACAGACACAGGTGGGAGAGGAATTTGGCAGATGGCAGGTTGACGTGCATCCAGAACAAAGACTTGGAGTACTTGAAAACGGTGATACTTCACAGCTAGGTAGAGAGAGTGAAAAGAATGTGTGAAGCCCGGATCTGGTGGATGGCACCAGAATGATTAGAGAATTTCTGTGGGCCCAGCCTGGGCTTCTGAAATCAGCATGAGGCCAGATCCACACTGACAAGTGTCATAGTGCTGGACACTGGGAGGATAGGACAGTGGCCAGATAGATATTGCAAACTGACATGTGCTATTAATGTAAAATACAACCTATTTCCACAGCTTAGAAAATGGGATGTGAAGTATGTCCTGAATGGAAGTGGAGGTGTGGCTCAAGTGGTAAAATACCAGCCTTGAGAAAAGAAAACAAAAAGGCTAAGAAAAAGTGCCAGGCCCTGAGTTCAAGCCCCAGTAGTGGCACAGAAATGAAATGAAATGTCATCAATTACTTTTATAATGCTCACCTCGTGAAAGGTTAATTTTATACTGGGTTACATAAAATACAGCTTTAGTATTACCTGTTTATTCTTCTTGTCTGAGACTCGGTTTTGAACTCAACATGTGATGTTTTCACTCACTGGCTAGTGTTGTACTGCCTCCAACCCCTATTCTTACTTTTTTGCTGGTCCTGGGGCTTGAACTCAGGGCCTGGGTGCTATCCCTGGGCCTCTCTGTGCTCAAGGTTAGAGCTCTACCACTTTAGCCACAGCACCGCTTCCAGCTTTTTTTAGTTTATTGGAGATAGGAGTCTCATGGGGACTTTTCTGCTCAGGCTGGCTTCAAACTGCAATCCTCAGATCTCAGCTTCCTGAGTAGTTAGGAGTACAGGCATGAACCTGGTTCTAGTCTTATTTTTTTTTTAATAGTGCTAGTAGAAAAGTTAACCTAATATACTGCTTTCAGGGGCTGGGGAAGTGGCTCAGTGGTAGAATGCATGCTTTGCATGCATGGGTTCGATTCCTCAACACCACATAAGCAGAAAAAGCTGGAAGTGGTGCACTGGCTCAAGTTGTAGAGCACTAGCCTTGAGTTGAAGAGCTGAGGGACAGTGCTCAGGCCCAGAGTTCAGGCCCCATGACTGACAAAAATCTCTCTCTCTCTCCCTACTGCTTGCATTGAATGATGCTGAGCTAGATAACTGACCCACAGAAGCCTTCAAATGGAGTCAGGAGGCCTCATCCACAGACTGGGGAAGGGGCCTCCATCAGGTCTCCATTAGTTTTCCCATGCCAGCAAGTCCAGAGCCACATCTGGCCCATCCAAAAGGCTTCCCAACAGGCATCATCCCTGCCCAGTATGTAGGCCACAGTGGAGAATGGTAGACACATTCCCTTGTCCAGTGATCCTGAAGATCCATCTGAGGTCTGATATCTTGTATGTTGGGGCAGGTGCACAGAAAGAGAAGTGTCACATCCATCCAGTCCATAGGCTTTCCCCAGGCTGGTGACATGACTGACAAAGAGCCAAATAAGCCACAGGTTTTAACAAGACAGTCATGGGTTCAAGGATGGAAAGGAAAAGAAATAAAGTTAGGCTGGGAGCATAGATCCCTAGAGACCAGAAGACTGAAGGTGCAGGATCAAAGTTTGGCTGAGGTTGAAGAGAAGGTGTGTGTATGCAGTTCACTCCTTCCTTCTTGTCCCACTCAGAGATTGGTATGATATGAAATGAAACGAAACCTAGAACTTCCCCAGACCTCACAGTGCTCTGATATTGATCCTATCTACACTTGAAAAAGCCCAATGTGTTGATTTTTACAATGATTCCCATCAAGTCACTCACTTTTGTGTCACTTACCGATTTGTCCCTGGAGACCTTCTTGAAGATGACATGAGACTTACTGGTCTTTATATTGGCTGCCATATTGTCTGTTCCTTGGGATGTATGTCAGGTGTTGGAGGACTGGAAAAAAAAGATTCAATGATCCCTAAGTCAAGAACATTTGAATGTAAAACCTTGTAAGATGTCATATGTTCACTGGATATTTCTTCAACCTTCAACCTCCTCCAATGTTCATGCCAATAATGGATATGATTTTTTTTTTTTTGGTCATGGGGCTTGAACTCTGAATCTGGGTGCTGTCCCTCAGCTCTTCAGTTCAAGGTGAGCACTCTACCAATTGAGCCACAGTGCCACTTCCAGTTTTCTAAAGTAGTTAATTGGAGATGAGTCTCTCAGACTTTCCTTCCTGGGCTGGCTTTGAATCGTGATCCTCAGATCTTAGCCTCCTGAGTAGCTAGGATTATAGGCGTAAGCCACTGGCACCTGGCTAGATAATTTTTTAAAGTGTTTTATTTTTCTCAGTAAACTTAAACAATTCTTAGTAAACTTCACCAGGAAGTCCAACTAGATTTCAATACTTTTTTTTTTTCTGAGGCTTTGGACTTTAACTCTGCTTTTTTTCACTCATGCTGGTGTTCTATCACTTGAGCCATTGCTAGCAGTCTGGCATTTTGTTTGTTAATTAGATGTAGTCTTGTGAACTTTTCTGCCTAGGCTGGCTTTGAACAGTAATCCTTCTATCTGGACTAAGTAATTAGGATTACAGGTGTGAGACACTGTCTCCCAGCTCAATGAAAGATTTTTTTTTTGGTTGGTTGTAGGGTTTGAACTTAGGGTCTAGGGACTGTCTCTGAGCAATTTTTACTCAAGGCTAGCACTCTACTACTTTGAGCCACAGCTCCACTTCCAGTTTTTGAGTGGTTAACTAGAGATAAGCGTCTTGTGGGGACTTTTCTGCCTGAGCTGGCTTTGAACTACAATCATTAGATCTCAGCCTCCTAAGTATGACATACTTATTCAATTGAAATCTAAAATTCTATCATAGCCAACACAGGTGGCTCACGTCTATATTCTGTATACTCAGGAAGCTGAGATCTGAGAATTGCTATTTGAAGTTAGCCTGTGCAGGAAAGTCTGTGAGACTCTTACCTCCAGTTAATGACCACAAAGTCAGAAGGGAGCTGTGGCTTAAGTGGTAGAGTGCTAGCCTTGAGTTTTAAAAAAAGTTCAGGTATGTAGGTACCCAGGCACTAAGATCAAGCCCCATGACTAGTTCCAAAAATAAAATTCAAAACCAGGCACTGGTGGCTCATGCTGTAATTCTAGCTACTCAGGAGGCTGAGATCTGAGGATTGCGGTTCAAAGCAATCCCAGGCAGGAAAGTCTGTGAAACTCTTACCTCCAATAAACTGCCGGAAAACCGGAAGTATCGCTGTAGCTCAACTGGTAGAATGCTAGCCTTGAGCTGAAATGCTGAGGGACAGTGTCCAGGCCCTGAGTTCAAGCCCCACAACTGACCAAAAAAAAAAATCTATTATAGCCATGTCCCTTTTTTTTTTCTTTTTTCATTTCTTTTTTTAATGTAGCCCGTCAGGCTGGCTAACCATGAACTCATGATTCTCCTGCCTCAGCCTCCCCAGTGCTAAATTTACAGGTGTGCCAACCCAAATTGTTGTAAGACTGAGTCTTACAACAAACAGAAATGTTCCTGCACCCCACAATACAGTCACTTCACAAATGCACCTGCAATAAAAAGCCTCTCTTTGCTGGGTGCCAATGGCTCACGCCTATAATCCTAGCCACTCAGGAGACTGAGATCTGAGGATCATGGTTTGAAGCTAGCCCAGGTAGGCTAGTGCTCCAGCACTTGAGCCACAGCCACTTCCAGTTTTGGTGGTTTACTGGAGACAAGAGTCTCATGGACTTTCCTGCTTGGGCTAGCTGTGAACCACAATCCTCAGATCTCAGCCTCCTAAGTAGCTATGATTACAGGTGTGAGCCACCAGCGCCCAGCAGAAAGTGAGACTCATCTCCAATTAACCACCAAAAGTCAGAAGTGGAGCTGTGGCTCAAGTGGTAGAGCATCCGAGAAAAAAATAATTAGGGGCATCATCTGGGCCCTAACTGGGACCTGCACACACATACATATATACACACTCCTTTCTCTTTCAGCATTATTCATAAGTTCAATTCATACTTAGTGGTGTTCCTTTTCCTGCAGCCTCTGTTCCCTCTCCCCAGTTGGACAATTAAAAGCCTCCCAACATCCTTGCTGCTCCCAGTGCCTGGCTTGGGTTTCAGTGGCCACATACCTGTGATTTGTCACCCACCAGATGGGACGGCCTTGACAACCAGGACAGAGTCCCAATCCTGTAGATGGCTGAGCAGGCAGCCCTAGACCAGAGTCAGTTGGTGCCACTCTACCAGAGGACCCTGCCAGGCACAGGTGAGACCCAAAGGTGGAGTGAGGATGACCAGAACCTGGGTCTTAGGAACTAAAAGCCAACCCCTCGGAAGAGGATGAGACAGGATTAGTGGGTGGGAGGACTGGCAGTTTCAGCAGTTCTGCGCATTAACAGGGTCCAGTCTCCTCTCACAGCGGCACAAGCCGTCCAGCTCATCTGGGAAAGGCGGTGGGAGGAACAGAGCACAGAAAGCTTTTTAGCCTAAACCTCTTTGGGTTCTGGAAATAGACTGCTCATCCCTTCCCTCCTCCAGATCATCAAGACAGGGGATTTTCAAGAGGCTTGATTAAACTCAGCTGCAACTGTGTAAACAAGAAGTCAGGGGAAGGTCAGGCCTCAGATGAACTTGGTATTACACAAGCTAAGCTGGACCCCTCCCTCAGGTGCAGCCCGGGTCTTGTGGATTACATCCTATTATCATCCCACCTCCACATCTGCCCCCGTGGGCCCAGCAGAGGCTTTCAATTGCCACGGCCACCTGGGCTGTCAAGGACCACGTGACCACACCCCCCTCTACCTTCCAGCTCCTTCAACCCATCCATTCGACTTTTCTAGCCAGGCCCTGTCACTCCATCTATGTTGTCCCATTGACACAAATAACCAAGGGCTCCTGGTTGCCATAGGCATTTGGAAGACTAGCCCACAGATCCCCTCGCCTGAGGGAGAGTCCACCAAACCCTTCCTAAATCCCCACCTCACCCCTTCGTAAAGCCAGACAAATGAGGCTTCATCCTGACAGCAAGGACGCTAGCTCAGCAAAACGAAATTTCCCTCAAGGGGTGCAGCCGCAGTGCCCAAGGGAAGCCGTCCTTAAGTGAACTTCAGGGGAATCCTCTAAGGCCTGTGCACCGTGTACCATTAATATAACAGGATGCGGTGGGAATGGACAGGCACAGTTGGGAAACTGTTCCGTCATCACATGTCACTCAAAAGCTGTCCGTCATCAAGTGCCTGCCTCTCAACTCAAACCAACCACACATGGCACTTCACTAGTTCCTCGGGATCTTGCAGCTCATTTGCTCAGACATTGCTTCCACAATGTAGTACATATTCTTTGTTTTTGGGGTACTGTTTTTTTTTTTTTTTGGTCAGTTGTAGGGCATGAACACAGGGCCTGGGTGCTGTCCCTGAGCTCTTTTTACTCAAGACTAGTGCTCTATCACTTTGAGCCACAGCTTCACTTCCAGTACTCTGGTGGTCAACTGGAGAGGAGTCTCCTGGACTTCCCTGCCCAAGCTGGCCTTGAACTAAGGATCTGCAGATCTCAGCCTCCTGAGTAGCTAGGCTTACAGGTATGTGCCCAGTTGTGATGCTGATGCTTTTTTTTTTTTGTCGGTTGTGGGCATGAACTCTGGGCCTGGGCACTGTCCCTCAGTTCTTCAGCTCAAGATTAGCCCTCTACCACTTGAGCCACAGCACCACTTCTGGCTTTTTCTGCTTATGTGGTGCTGAAGAATTGAACCCAGGGCCTCATGCATGAGGCAAGCACTCTACCACTGAGCATCCTTCCTAGTCCATGCTGATGCATATTCTTGCTCCACTCTCTTTACATGTTTCACTTCAATAAACCTCTGCTTTTCTTTTTATTCAGCTCTATTTCGCTCAGTTCTTTGAGACACCAAGAACCATGGGTGGCACCTCAGCAAGGCCACCATCCAAACCACATTACTGCTCTTAGGCGCAGCAACACTTCAAGCACACACAAGTCCCACCTGCTTTCAGTTACTGCCTATGGCTCCCACTGCCTGTGACCCCAGAACTCTCTCCACTTCCCACTCTACTCAGCCATTCGGAGGCTGACCAAGAATCACCTCCAGGTCCAAGCTGGATGCAGTGACCTCCCTCTCACTTCCACTTGGTCTCTTGTGCTTTGACTAAAAACTCCATGAGGTGGAGCACTGGAGACATTATTCCTCTCACTTTCTAGGGGAGAAGTTATGTGCTCTCACAAACACTCATGGAATGAATGGATAGGGCACCGTGGCCACTAACCTACTTCTGTTGTGGTCTTATCTGCAATCAGAATAAAGCAATATAACTGGAAGGCTGGTTGTGGTCGAGGTGTCAGCACCTATCCAAACACCAGTGACTATAGCTAGGTGCTGTGATCCAAGCCTGTAATTCACTACTCAGGAGGCTGAGATCTGAGGATAGCAATTCAAAGCCAGCCTGGGCAGGGCAGGAAAGTCTGTGAGACTCTTACCGCCAACAAACCACCAGAAAACTGGGAAGTGGTGCTGTGGCTCAAGTGGTAGAGCGCTAGCTGCTAGCCTTGAGCTGAGGAGCTCAGAGTCAGGGCCCAGCCCACAGTTCAAGCCCCACGAGGTGGGGAGGGGGTGGAAGAAACCAGTGACTTCTATCTTGCTCTGGATATCTGCCAGATTCTGCATGATCAGACCCATTACTTATGACCTATTTCTTATTGCTCTCTTCCTCACCCATTTTGTTCAAGTCCACTGGCCTCTTTAAGCTTAACCCAGGGCCTTTCCACTTGCTGTTTCCTCTGCCCAAGATAGGTACGTGAGGGGCTGGGAAGGTGGCTCAGTGGTAGAGTGCTTGCCTTGAATGCATGAGGCCCTGGGTTCGATTCCTCAGCACCACATAAGCAGAAAAAGCCGGAAGTAGTGCTATGGCACTCAAGTGGTAGAGGGGTAACCTTGAGCTGAAGAGCTGAGGGACAGGCCCAGTTTAGGCCCCATGACTGGCAAAAAAAAAAGATAGGTACATGATCAACTCATTAAACATTTCTTCCCTGTATTCTTTTATTGTATTTGTCATCTAACAGAGTTTATTGCCTATCTCTTGTACCTTTCTGGAATGTAGGTTCCAGGAATGTGATGTTTTGTACCTGTCATCTCTGCAGAACAAAGACTTCAATATACTCAAGGTGAGTTGAAGTCATTGGATCACAACAGTATATCAACAGATGATTTTTAGTTTTACTTAAAATTAATGCTTATTTCTAAGAAAAAGGCTTTTTAATTCTATACTTACTTGAGACATAGTCCAGACTGGCCTTGAATTCATGATTCTCCTATCTTAGCATCTAAGGTGTCACAGTTATATACTACCAGGCCCAGTCACTTTTCGTTTTTGTGTGCTGATTCAGAGCTTTGAACTCGGGTGTGGGCACTGCCCTTGAGTTTACCATGATAGGCTACCGCTCTCCACCCAGCCAAAACTTAACACAAGTACTGAGCAATTTCAAGCATTTGTGACCCATTATGTTCTTAAATTCTTCTTTTTGTTGTTGTTGTTGGTCATAGGGCTTGAACTTTGGGCCTGGGCACTGACTCTGAGCTCTTCAGCTCTACCACTTGAGCCACAGCACTACTTTGGGCTTTATGGTGTTTAATTGGAGATAACAGGAACTTTTCTTCCCAGGCTGGCTTTGAACCATGATCGTCAGATCTCAGCCTCCTGAGTAGCTAGGATTACAGGAGTGAGCCACTGGCACCCAGCTTCTTGAATTGTTTTTTAGGCAGAACAGAGGTTTGAACTCACAGCCTCATACTTGCTAGGCAGGCACTTTACAACTTGAGGCATACAACCTTCAGGTCACTCTTATCCTGTCCTGGTCACCTCAGGTAGAGCAATTCCCTACTCTCTAGAGCCTGCTCAAACTATCCCTACTAGCTCATCCTAACCTGGGCACCTGGCCTGCTGACTTCTTCCCATGTCAACTCTAAGAAATTCTTTTCACACCCCTAACAAATCCTAGTGCCACTCCTGCTGCTCTGAGCGACAGGCCATGCCCCTCTAGGAAACTGGGTGACAAACTGCCTTTATAACAGGATTTCACCTCCTGATCCTTTGTGTCATACATAAAAAACAGTAAACTTAAAACACAATTATTATTCACTGGTGTTAAAAGCTTTAGGTGACTACAGAGCCAATGGAGAACCTTGGAATGGTAAAATGCATCAGTTCCCTGTGGGGTGTTCTTCCTGCAGTAACCTGAATCCACCCACTTCTTGCTCCAGAAAACAGAGGAACAAAGATCAGAACCACTTGGTGTCTTGCCTAAGTCAATTCACTGAAAAGGAACACTTAGGAGACTCAACATCTGGACATACCAGGTGGTTCCAGACTGGATATTCATTGGACAAATAAAGTGCAAAGGCTACTACTTCCTTTTGGGAAAGTATGGATGTGGTTAGAGGAAAATTACTGAACCAGAATGGTAGATACTGAACTACAAAGGTTGTACATAGCCATATACCTGGAAAGTATTAGGTATTTACGCCTTTACTTTTTGCCAGTTTGGTACTTGAACTGAGGGTTTGGGCACTGTCTTTAGCCTTTTTGCTCAAGTTAGGGCTTTACCATGTGTCACTGCTCTGCTTCCATTTTGGTTCGTCCTGGGGCTTGAACTCTGGGCCTGGGCACTGTCCCTCAGCTCTTCAGCTCAAGGCTAGTGCACTACCATTTGAGCCACTGTGCCACTTCTGATTTTCTGAGTCGTTTAATGGAGATAAGGGTTTCACAGACTTTCCTGCCCAGGGTGGCTTTGAACTGAGATCCTCAGATCTCAGCCTCCTGAGTAGCTAGGATTACAGGCGTGAGCCACCGGCACCCAGCTTCCAGTTTTTGGTTAATTGGACATTATATTCTCATGAATCAGACTTTCCTGCCTGGGCTGCTCCCAACTGTGACCCTCATTTCCCAGCCTCTTGAATAGCTAGGATTACAGGTGTGAGCCACAGCTATCTGTGTGGTATCAGTAGACTTTTAACTCACTGTTGTTTTGTGATGATCACATTGTTTTCTTAAGATCATTACAACAGAAACATTAAGGTGAGGAGACAGAGGCAGGACTGGGAGTCCCAGGTAAGCCAGAGATGCTACGTAGCAAGACTCTGACTCAAAACCACTGAAAATGTTTGTTGCTGGGCACCAATGGCTCATGCCCATAATCTCAGCTACTTGGGAGGCTAAGAGCTGAGGAATGTGGTTTGAAGCTAGCTGAGGCAGTAAATTCCATGAAACTCTTATCTCAAATCAACCCACCCTATCCCCCAAAAGCTGAAAGTAGAGCTATAGCTTAAGTGGTAGAATACTAGCTAAGGGACAGTGGCCAGGCACTGTCCCTGGAGTTCAAACCCCAGGCACAAATTACGCAACTGCATGGGTCATTCTTTTCCTTATAAGCACGCTTGCCTCAGATACCAGAGCATGATGGGATCGCATCTCAAGCCATGAGCCTATGCTGTATGGCTGTTTCTTCCAGGCGGTGAGGTAGTTAGGCTCAGGCCTTAACTGATGTATTAGAGGCCCAAAGGGGCCACAGTGGCTCATATAAACCAAGGGCTAATGTCCCTGTGGGGCGCAGGGGTGACAGACACACCACAGCTAACAAAGCTCTGAAAAACTTCCCCGGGGATAGCCAATATTATACAGGATGGAAGACTGGAATGCTGGTATTCCCAGGGCATGATCTCTTATGCTAGGAGAGAACTATCCATTATTCAGAAAGACTGAATACCAGAAAAACTAGTCCCTTCTTTTTAATTTTTAAAATCAGTCAAGGGGCTTGAACTCTGGGCCTGGGCCCTGTCCCTCAGCTCTTTAGCTCAATGCTCTACCACAGTGCCACTTCTGGTTTTCTGAGTAGTTTATTGGAGAGAAGAGACTCATGGTACAGGCGTGAGCCACTGGCGCCTGGCAGTTCCTTCACTCTTATGGATAAAAACAGAAATAACAAAGACACAGGAATTTGAAAAGTATATAACAAGATTTTTTTAATTTATAATCAAGTTCTGTTGGGCCACATAATTAAATAAATAAAAGATGTGCCATGGCCTTTGAGTTCCAATCCTCCTTGCACACAAGTTATCTGGACAGCAAACGAGAAAGTGAGGAGCATGCAGAGAAGAAGGATGGAGACAAAGCCCCAGGCAGAGGAAAGGCTGCTTCAACCTCACCTCTCATCCCACTGAAGGCCTCAGGCCCCTGTCTGTCCAGAGGCCAAGTGTGGCAGAAAAAAATAAAGTGCAAATTAAAATTTGAAACATCATAGTTTTTCAGACAGGTAAAAAGATTAACTTTTTCCTCCAGGCTTCATCTCATTTCTTGCATCAAACATGGGGTCACTGAACACGGACCTGGTAGAGAGCAGTGGCCAGAATCCCCACTGCCAGCCCATCTCCAATCCTGTTGAAGCACAAGTGTACAGTGGTACAAGCCATATTATATAACTCAACTGGGAAAGGTTGGCAACTGTCTTCTCAGAAAAATTTAAACCAAACAGATCAATTTCTAGCCCAAGAAACAGATATACGGAAGTGCTGGAAGAAGACCCAGAAACTCTTAGACAAGCTTCAGCAGTAGTAAGACAGGATTGGATCGCAGGCAGTCCTGCAACGTCAGCGCCTCCAGCATCACAACAGGCTTGTATTTGGCATCTCCACTAAACAAATGCTTACAGCAAGTCCACTGGCAGAGGATCCCAAGCAAGGGGCTGTGTTGTGCAATAGTCCAGACCCCCCTTTGGAAGGATGGGAGCAGCACAGGGGAACCAACACCCTACTGTGGTGGGGGTGTGACTGGCAGTGGGGGGATCCAGCAGGGGGTCCTGTGCTCCCCAATGAGGTATGGAAGATCAAAGCTAGTAGTGTTTCCACACGGATCAAATTGAATCGAAGAACCTGAACCTCTGCCCAGTGAGGCAGAGTTAGGTGTTGATTCTTTGGCCATTAGAGACCTCAAAAAGTTCTCAGGACTGCTATTCAAAATAAGGCTCCCATGCCACGAAGCTGGAGCTCTTCGCGAGGAGGCCATGCTGCTCACCAGGAGGGGCGGAGGGAGCCCACAGGCAGCTCCTCGGTGCCCTCAGGGTTGTGCCCACAGCACAGCTTTGCTGCCTTTATCCACACTGATGACGTGCAAGCCGGAGGGGGCCCAGGCCACTGCGTTGATGGAGGAGCTGCAGGGAGAGCAGAGGACATCAATTTCAATTTCCAAGTATTCATGTTGAGACCTCAACCAGCCATGCCCCTCACCCCAGGTATGTGGAGCCCAGCTGTGCCTACCCAACAGCAGGGACTGATGGTGGAGAGACTTTCATTAAGCAGGGTCAGACTAAAGGGAGCGTGGCGTTAGCAGCTGGCAGAGCCCTGGGATCAGGCACAGGGAAATTCTAAGCTGTGGCTGGGCTGCTGCCTGAGGGCAGTGAGGACCTGCAGCTTCCAGGAAAAAACAAAAAAAAAAAAAACCCCAAAACCTATGTTTTTTAAACTAGCAGGTAGACTTGGGTGCACAGAACAAGCTGCGGAAAAAGGCCAGGAGCTGCCTGCCAGGTAGGAGGTAAAGGAGGTGTACAATAACCAGTGTTTAGAACTTGTCAATTTTCTGGCAAAAAGGGAGGCTCAGAGAGGAAAGGGATGGAGGAGAGAACAGAAATGGATAAGGAAGGGCAGGGAAGCAGTTCCTCTGACCTCTTCTATTCACTGGCTCTACCTGGAGCTATCTATCTGCAGGCATTACCAGCTGCTGTCTCCAAAGGCCTTACTCACCCAGCCCAGCAAAGTGCAGGTGCTGCCCTCAAGGAGCCCCTGGAGGTTTGAGCCTGATGAACACTAGGCCCTGCTCACCACTTTGAGGTGTGTGGTTGTGAGTGCCGATAGAAGTCAACTCACCTGTGTTGTTTAGAAAGCACCTTCTCCACCTTCCCTGTGAGCACATTCCAGACATAGAGCGAGCCTTCAGCCGAGCCTGCTGCCACATAACCGCCATCAGGACTACAGGAAACGGACAAAGAACAAAAGCTATGGAAACCTGCCCCTAACTCACTATCCCTAAGGTCCAAGAGGTAATGCAGTGTCCAAGACACAGAGGAAGTCAAGCAAACCTCCAAATGTGTGGAGACTGTGATAAACTAGCACGGTCCCTGGCCCAATGAATGTAGAATGGAAAAGGAGACGTCATATGAGGCCCTTTCTCCAAGGCATGTGAGCTGATGCTGAAATACACTGGGAGAAATCAGTACATGGCAGGAGAAAGGAGGAGAGGGAAACCTGATGGCTCATCCAGAACCAAGCAACCAGCCATTATTTTTGGTGCAATGCATTTACGTTCATTAATGACGAACACTGGAAGGCACACTGCTGGGACCTCAAGCATGACCTTTAGGTTCACTCCTGGATGCTTTGTAGGTAAACTTTAGCTTCCCTAAGGGGGAGATAACCTGAGCAAGTTGGAAGTAGGGGGTGGCTACCAACCTGAAGACAACTCGGGTCCAGTCAGAGCCGCACTTGAATCCAGGGGCACTGAAAAACACAGCACAGACCCGTCACTCAGGGCACTCCCCCGGGACAGCAGTGGGTGGGGCCAGGCAGGAGCCTCCTGCACCCAGTTACCTGAATGTCTGTTTCACAGCATTTGTCCGGAGATCAATGATTTTTAGCAGGTCATCCCGGGAGCAGCTCAGGAGCTCTGTCCTCTCTGGGTTTAAATCCAAGGCAGTGATTTTCCCCAACAGTTCCATCTCCCGGACCACACTTTCTGATCTAAGAGATGAAAAAGCTGAAAAGCCTAGCAGGGAAAAGGTCAAAATGTCCCCACTTTAACTAGGATAGTGTCATGAACTGCTGCCAGCCAAGAAGACCGTTTCCAAGGGTGGTAAGCATGGTGGCACCTCTTACCATCTCTCTATCAATAGGCCTACAGTTCTGAAAACAACTCTGAATCTTCTTGCCATCAGAAGTTCTGAAGTGGATACGAAGGCCACCACACAATTAGCATTACTTCTTTGCTGTAGAAGAGCTTAAGGCCTCATGGACATGCTAACTAATTACATGCTCTACCACTGAGCTATGTATCGAGCCCCAATTATTACTTCAAAGACACCATTTCAAGTTTTGGATAGGAATGGCACAGAATTTGTCTTAGTGGGTCTGGAGAGGCCCAAGCGGCCTGTCATCCTTAGCTCAGCTCCAGCCTCCCGATGTCAGTAGGGCTGCTAGTTCCTTGGTGTTTCCGATTCCCTGCAGCTTCAGCCCATACAGGTCAGCTAACAGCCTTCTGGATAGGCAGGGCCACACTGATAACACAGCCAAAGGTCTTGACCTCTCCAATAGTGATTTTGCTCTAAGTTTTCAATAAACTTTCTACTTTAACAAAGCAGTCTGTATCACTGTCACTAAACACAGACTTGGGGGTCCTCAAATATGGGATGGACTTGTAACACCTTCCTTCAACTCTAAACTTCTTTATTCCAAGTCAGGTTCAGTGGCTCACACCTATAATCCTATCTACTCTGGCAGCTAAGATCATGGTTCCAGGCCAACACAGGCAAAAATGTTCACAAGGTTCTATCTCAGTGGAAGAAGTGGAGCATGACAGCACATGCCTGTCATTCTAGCTGTGGCAAGAGACCTAAAATAGGAGTATGGAGGTTCAAGTACATGCCTGGGCAAAAGCAAGACCCAATCTTAAAATAATCAGTGCAAAAAAGGACTGGAGGTATAGGTATAGCAGAGTAGAAGAGCTTTCTGTAGCAAGTTCAAAGCTCTGAGTTCAAACAAGGAGGAAGAGAAGGCAGCTAGCCTTGTTAGGCTTTCCTGGCACTAAGCTGCATTTCAGAGCAGCACTAGAAACCACAGGTCCTTCACACACACACCCCTCTACCCTAGGGCCATCTACCCGGGTGTGACATCAGCTGTTCATTCAACCAAATCATTAGTCCTCTATATGTGCCTCCTTACCACTTGGTTTTAAAGGACTTTTCTTGCTTCTGACAGCTCTACTCCTCCCAACATTGGCACAGCAACAAGACTGGCCCGATTTCTTTATACTTCTGGACACTCCTCCTTGGTTAGATCCCTAGCCCTGCTCCCTTCTTCAGACTAGCCTTGTTTTATTTTAAATACTCTAAAGGTAGGGCAAGTATCATCTTTGCCTACCTAGCAGCTAGTAGTCTATGGCCAAAATGTAAGGACAGTAAATGATGGTGAACTCTCCACAGTCTAAATGTGATTCAGAACAAAAAGCTCACTGTCAAAATACAGGTGCCCTGGATCATTCTTGACATTGCCTCAGACTTAAAAACCAACCCACATAAAAATATCATCAAGCTGGGTGCTGGTGGCTCACTCCTGTAATCCTGGCTACTCAGAAGGCTGAGATCTGAGGACTGGAGTTCAAAGCCTGCCTGGGCAGGAAAGTCCATAAGACTCTTATCTCCAATGAACCACCAGAATACTGAAGTGGCACTGTGGCTCAAGTGGTAGAGTGCTAGCCTTGAGCTAAAGAGCTGAGGGACAGCTCCCAGGTTCAGAGTTCAAGCCCATGACTGACCAAAAACTAAAAAAGAAAAAGTATCATCATTGTTCTATGTATAGATTCCCCTGCATCCCTACCAAGCTCTAGAATGTCATACCGGATGTCCCAGAAACGAATTTTCTTATCAAAATGTCCGCTCATTACACATTGTTCTGTGCAGACAATATCGTTGCAACTGGACCCTGCAAACACCGTCTTGATGCCTGAAAGAAAATCAAACATCACTAGTCCAGCAGAGGCACCCACGTGGCTGTGTAGAGCAGTGCTACTCTCTAACTACCGAACTATCCAAATTGCAAATCTAAATGCAACCTCAAGCAAGAAAGCTACACCCTCAGCACCTGAGTGACTGAACCCAAATTCAAACTATCACATGCAACAAGCTGAAGTGGAAAGAACAACTTCACAGCTAATGAGTATGCAAACACAAAGGCAGAGACTGAATTTCCTCACAGACTTTGCTGCGTAGATCCCAGAGTTTGAGGGTCCGGTCATGACTTCCCGAGACAATCCGTGCATTGTCCAGCAGGAACTTAGCAGAAAGCACTTTCCCACTGTGTCCGGTGAGTGTGTGCTAGGAGAGAAACAGCCAGGGTGAGCCAGGGGCATGGCACACTGGCTATGCTGGAGGACTGGCCAATGCACCCAATAGTGGAGAGCCAGGACTCCGACAAAACAATTAAGTCAGGGGAAAGGGAAGCAGTTTAAACTTAGCAACATTTTTGGACTGCAGAGAGAGTAACCTGCAGGAACTTCTAGAAAGTCTGTCTTGTAGGCATTACCTTTAAGTAAGGTATTACTCTGACTCAGACCTTGAATGCCCTGCAAAGACCCATGTGTGGAAAGTTTGGTGTTCTGCTTGTGGCACTAGTGGGCAGTGGGGCCCAGTGGGAGAACATTAGGACACAGAAGACATGCTCTTGATTCTGCCCCTTCCTGCCTTTCTCTTTGCTTTTCTGCTACCATGAGGCAAATACTCTCCTCTGCCACAATGAATGTGTCACCCATGCACAGTACAAAAAGATGGAAAAAGAACCAAAGGCTGCAATCTTAAGTTAAAACCAGTGTTAGGTACCGTGTCAGTTATGGAAATCTGACACCAGTAGAACAAGAGGAAAAAGCCAGGCATGGTGGTGTACTCAAGTAATCTCAGCAGTTGAGATGTTAACGTGGGAGGGTCTCGTGAACTCAATAGTTTAAGACCAGCCTGGGCAATATAACAGCAGGATCCAGCCTCAAAAAAAAAAAATAAATAAAGACAAAGATACTAGAAGTAACATTAGACACAAACCCAATACCACTAGCCCCAAGCTAATGTCCTTCCATCTTCAGTAAAAAAGGAGGAGCCGGGTGCCCAGAGCTCACACCTGTTATAGCTACTCAGGAGGCTGAGATCTGAGGATCGCAGCTTGATGCCAACCCAGACAGGAAAGTCTGTGAGATCTTATCTCCAATTAACCAGCAGAAAATGGGAAGTAGAAGTTGTGGCTCAAAGTGGTAGAATGCTAACTTAGAGCAAAAAAGTTCAGGGAGAACACCCAGGCCCAGAATTCAAGCCCCACAACTGGGGGAGAGGGGAAGCGCAAGTACAGCAGCAGGCTTTGAGTTCACCCTAGAACCAGTGTAGCTCAAACGGTAGAAAGCCCAAGGCTCTGAATTTAAGCTAACGGTTTCAATTCTTAAAACATATGGGAAGAATTAAAAAATGGCTCATATAAAAATACATGTACTACCTCCCTCTAGCACTACTTGCTATATCCTACTGTGCTTTTCTTCAAGCTATTTATTGTGATATAGTCTCTCCTATCCCAAGGGGACAGAAACTCCTGTTACCACCAAGGCCTTCTATTTCTGAAAAATAGTCTACCATACTCAAGTTTAGTAAATATTGGCTGTATGATTGGGTATTTCAGTATTGTCTCCATCATAAATATATTTTATATGATTAAGTTGGAGTGGTGATGCACACTTGTAATACTGAAACTTTGCGAGCTGAGGTGTTATATAAACCAGCCAGGATTACATAGGGAGACTTGTCTCAAAAAAAAGGTGGGGGAAGGTAGATAAACATACAGCTCCTAAAAATGCCAGCAAACAAAGGGGTGGTTAATTAAGTTACAGTTCAACACAAGATGGACTATACTGCAACCATTATTACTCCTGAGTGTGCTTTCCACATTTAGGGTACAGCACTAGACTTCAGGGAAAACCATACTCAAATGTTTGTGCATGCAGCCCATTGCCCTGGTCCTCCCTGAAAAGAATATAAGGCAAGTTGTTCAGCATTTAAACATCTATTTCTGCTACTCCAGGGTTCAGGTTCATGCTTTGCATGTTCAAATCTGGATCTTCTTAGCTTGAGGTACTGGGTAGCACAGTACTGCGAATCTCCAGTGCAGTTCTCTCAGGAAAACAAAGGTCTAAGTAGTAAGTTAACTTTTAGCTTCATCCTTGTATCACCCAATCAGACCACCACAAACCCAGCAACAAACCATCCTAACACAGCTCCCGACTCCTCTAGATCTTTATCTCTGCTGGTATTTTTTGAGTTGACACAAGAAAAGATACAGCCAAAAAAGAACAAAAAAAATTGGGGGGGGGGAGGGGGCACTTTAGGCAGGCTAAATGCCACTAAGAACCACAATTCCCATGGTAGTAATAACATCTGTAATGTTAAGCTAGTTCTTACCCGTAATCGATAATCATCCACAGTCCAGATTCGGCTTGCAAAATCATTTGAGGCAGCTAAGAGATAAGCTCCCTACAGGAATAGAGGAAAAATGGTAGCATAATACAAAGACCTTTGTTCACTTGAAACTTCCCAAAATTCAAGTGCTAGAAGGTACAAAGACGCCTACAATCAAACATCTAGAGCCAAGTACCAACTATGATCAGCTATACTGTCAGCTCACCCCATCTCCTTTGAGTTCAGATCTTCCTCCTGAGCTCAGATTTCATCGGAATGCTGCAAACATCAAGCTCAAAATGGAAGTCTCCCCTGCTCATTTTCCCCTCACTCCCTTCCCTTAAAGTCTCTACATACTGCCTCAGGAGCATCCTGCTCTTCCCACATACTCTCCCAACCACCACTCTGAGGCTGTTCATCTTGTTCAGCATCACAGTCTTAGTCCCAATGTGGGCCACTGGAGACCTGCTGCTTCAACACTGACAGTTACCTCATCCCTGTCATTAAAGACCTCTCAGGCCAATGCTGCAGCTCAGTAGTAAAACACTAAGAGCATGACCTTGGTGTCACCAAGCTTCGTGAGCCCTCAAATTACCAAACAAGTAAGAACTCCACATGGCCTCCCTGAGGTCTAAATCTTTTTCTTATTCCTCAATTGGATTTAAGGTGCTATTCCTAAGAAGCTAATGGAACCAGGCACTAGTACAGGCTGAGATTTCAGGATAGACCAGGCAGACAAATCTGTAACACTTTCATCTCCAATTCAGCAAAAAAAAGCAGGAAATGGAAGTGTGTGTCTCAAGTGGTAGGGCACCAGCTGTGAGTGGGAAAAAAACTCAAGTACAAGTTGAGGGAAGGGGATATGAGAATTGGGCCAGTGGCTCATGCCAGATGGAACACAAGTCCAATTAGCCAACAAAAAGCCAAAAGTGGAGCTATGCTTTAAGCAGTAGAGCAGTAGCTTTTAGTGGAAAAAGCCACAAGCCCACAAGTGAAGGGACATTATCAATTGCTGAGTACCGGCAAGCACGAAGATTAAAAAAAAAAATGCAGCCGGGCGCTGGTGGCTCACACCTGTAATCCTAGCTACTCAGGAGGTTGAGATCTGAGGATCGCGGTTCAAATCCAGCCTGGGCAAGAGAGACCGTGAGACTCCTATCTTCAATAAACCACCAGAAAACCGGAAGTGGTGCTGTAGCTAAAGAGGTAGAGCGCTCGCCTTGAGCTGAAGAGTTGCTTATACTTTATTACCGTAGGGCAATGAGCTGTAGTTCAACACTGACATACTACTTTCATCTAAACAATTTCTCTAGGGTGGGTGGAATTACATAGGCCCCTTAAGCATAGCATTTATTCACAATGCATCAGAAACCAAGTAACTTACTTAACTTCAACTATTTTATCTTAAATTATTTTTCAGAAACCTCTAAAATAGATACTCACAGCACTATCAAATTCAATGCTTGTAATTCCAGCATTACTGCCTGATAGTGAACCTTTGAACTCACACTTATCTGTATAAAAAGAAAAAAAAAAGTTAAAGCCAAAGACTTTAACATGTAGGAAAAACACAATGGAAGTCAATCATACTATCAAAATAGCTTTCTTGGACTTCTGATCAGACAACAATATGATATAAAACACACTACTAGTCTCTAAGAGCAATGAATGTTCAAATGGATACAAACTCTGGTATTCTGCATGTTTTTGTTTTTTTTTGGTCCGGTCGTGGGCCTGAACTCTGGGCCTGGGCGCTGTCCCTCAGCTCTTCAGCTCAAGGCTAGCGCTCTACCACTTGAGCCACAGCGCCACTTCTGGCTTTTTTCT
>NW_012267217.1:63829999-63851561 GCF_000151885.1 Dipodomys ordii | reverse complement strand
GCCACTTCTGGCTTTTTTCTTTTTGCTTATGTGGTGCTGGAGAATCGAACCCAGGGCCTCATGCATGCAAGGCAAGTGCTCTACCGCTGGGCCACATTCCCAGCCCATTTGGCAGTCAAGAATGGGTTTTTTAAGTCCATTATTTTCAATATTCGAATCGACCCATATATTAAACTCTGGGTGTGGTCAGTATGTGCCAACTACTATTTCTGTAGAAACTGATGGACCAAATTTCCAGATTCTACAGTGTAATTCTCATGAAGGTCTGAAAATAAACTTAGAAAACCTCAATTGAGTTGTCAGAATTCCAGAAAAGCTTTATGAATAGCTTAAATTCTCTCCATGAACCGTAACCCTGGCAAGTCAACTGACTCTCAGTACCCACCTTCACACACAATCCACTCACCTCCAACTCCGATAGGATATGACCACAGGAATTTAATTACTCAGTTACTTTCCTGCAAATCAAATGGTGCAACAGCCAAGTATAGTACTTTTCCAATTGTCTATTCCAAACAGATTAATAGGATGTTCTTGTTCTATCAAACATCAATAGTAACTAATGTGTTTGTGTGTGAGAGAGAGAAAGACAGAGCTAGAGAGAGAGAGAAAACATGCGAGCTGGTCCTTGGGCTTGAACTTGGGGCCTGAGCACAGTCCCTGAGCTTTTTTGTACTCATGGCTTGGCACTCTACTACTTGAGCTATGCTTTCACTTCTGGCTTTTTGCTGGTTAATCAAAGTTCAGAGTTTTCTGGCTTTAAACTATGACTCTTAGATCTCAGCCTCCTGAGTGGTTAGGGTTATAGTCATGAGCCTCTAGCACCCAGCTCCCACCCAGCTCCCATATGTCTTTTCAGTTCCCTACAGCCTAGAGAAAGTTTCAGTGTTACAAGTATGGGATTTTATGTACAGCATTTCACGCATTTCCTAAGGCAAGAGGATCAAGAGTTCACAGCTAGCCTGAGCCACAGTCCCATCTCAAAGAAAGTCTCATTAATTTTTTCATCTGCCAAATGAGTAAAACTTTTCTAAGAATCACAGAAATTAAAACAAAGGAACTTTGGGCTAGTGGAGGATGGTGAAAATATAATTAAAATACAGAAACCTGAGACGTGCTCTCTACTACAAAAACAAAAACACAAAAACAAACCTTTGGTCGTTTACTAAACGTCCTTTTGGCAATATATGCATATTTAACGGAATTTAAGAACATCAGAAATGAGGGCTGGGAAGGTGGCTCAGTGGTAGAGCGCTTGCCTTGCATGTTCGAGGCCCTGGGTTCGATTCCTCAGCACCATATAAGCAAAAAGAAAAAAGCCGGAAGTGGCGCTATGGCTCAAGTGGTAGAGTGCTAGCCTTGAGCTGAAGAGCTGACGGACAGTGCCCAGGCCCAGAGTTCAGGCCCCACGACTGGACCCCAAAAAAAAAAAAAGAGTCTCGCGGATGGGCTTTGAACGGTGATTCTCAGACTTCAGCCTCCTGAGTAGCTAGGATTACAGGTGTAAGCCACTGACGTGCAGTCCAGCTCAGATTATTTCTTAAATCTAAAACATTTCATGAATGAAGGACCAGATAACACTACACAAAAGGAAATGTACTTAATACCTGACAATGTATGTCATATCTAAAATAAATTAAAAAACTTTTTTTCATGAGATTGGGCATTGGTGGTTCAAGCCAGTAGTCCTAGCTACTTAGGAGGCTAAGAGCTGAGGACAGGTTGTTTGAAGCTAGCTGGGACAGGAAAGTCCATGAGACTCTTATCTCCAATTAATCACCGGAAAAACAGAATTGGAGCTGTGGCTCAAAGTAGTAGAGCATTAGCCCTGAGCAAAAGAGGCTCAGGAACAGCACCCAAGCCCTGAGTTCAAGCTCCATACCTGTCCAAAAAATAAATAAAAAATAAATAACTCACGAAAACAAGGTCAAAACAGATGCTTACAGAACTCCTTGTACACCCACAGACTCTTACCTCCAAATGCTTCCCAGAGCTTAACCCTCCGATCCATGCCTCCTGTCGCCAGCAACCGGGAACCTGGACTGAACTGCACAGCATTGACTTCTCCATCGTGTGCCTCCTGCAAGACAAGCACCCATCATTGTCATCTATTAGTTCAAAGGCACAGGCATGCATTTTGAATGCCCAACTCAGGCAAAACACTCATCCTTAAACAGGTGGATGGACCTCAAACGAAAGTGGACTTGTAGCTGAATGTCTCCTAAGAGCTGTGTGTGTGTGTATCTGTCTGTCTGTCTAGGTCAGTCCCGGGGGCTGGAACTCTGGGCCTAAGAACTGTCCCTGAGCAGTTCAGCTCAAGGTGAGAGCTCTACCACTTGAGCCACAGTCCCACTCATGGTTTTCTGGTGGTTAATTGGAGGTAAGAGTCCCATGGGGGGCTGGGAAGGTGGCTTAGTGGTAGAGTGCTTGTCTTGCATGCATGAGGCCCTGGGTTCGATTCCTCAGCACCACATAAGCAGAAAAAGCTGGAAGTAGGGCTGAGGCTCAAGTGGTAGAGTGCTAGTCTACAGCTAAAGAGCTGAAGGACAGCACCCAGGCCCAGAATTCAGGCCCCACGACTGACAAAAAAAAAGAGTCCCATGGACTTTCCTACCCAGACTGGCTTTGAACCTTCATCCTCGGATCTCAACCTCCTGAGTGGGGAGGATTACAGGCATGAGCCTGTAATCTACCAGCTCAACTTATTCTTATAGTTACAGCTTTATTCATCCATTCCTTCAATTATCCAGTCTCACTATGTATCTAAGGCTGACCTGGAACCTCCTTATACTCTTGAGTGCTGGGATTACAGGCATGTGCCACCCTTGCCCAGCCTGTACTTATTTACAGTGCAACCTTTTCAAATAAAATTCAGAGTTAGAGGATGGGAATGTGGCTTAGTAGGTAGAGTGTTTGCCTAGTATAAATGAAGCCCTGGATTCGATTCCGAGTACCACATAAAACAGAAAAGGCTAGAATTGGTGCTGTAGCTCTAGTGGTAGAGGGCTAGCCTTGAGCAAAAGAAGCTCAGGGACACCACCCAGGCCCTGAGTTTAAGACCCAGGACTTGGGAAAAATATTCACAATTAGTGTAGACTGAAATTTTAGACTGAAGTTTATCTGTTCATTTATTTCTTCTAAGAACAATGGTAATTTGACTTATATGTTCACCTTATTTGCTTCAAAGTCTAGAATTAAAATGGTCATTTTTTGGGGGCGCTGGTGGCTCATGCCTGTGGTCTTAGCTATTTAGGAGGCTGAGATCTGAGGATCATAGTTTGAAGCCAGCTCCAGCAGGAATGTCCATGGGGCTGTTGCTCGAAGTAGTAGAGTGCTAGCCTTGAGCAAAAGAGGCTCAGAGACAGCGCCCAGGCCGAGTTCAAGCCCTATGACCAACCACAAAAAATAAAATGCCTATTTGGTCCTGATTCCTTCTTACATTTACTCTTTATTATTTACTATCAATAAATGTTAAAAACTACACATCTGGTAACATATAGCACATGGTCTCTACAGAAAGCTTTCTCAATGAGTCCTAGTATAAGCAGGTGCTGATTCTACTGCTAGACATCAATCAGTATTACAATGAAATTCTATGTGGTTCTTTCTGGAAACGTTATGGCACTGTGACATCTTCTAAGTTTTTATCTCCTTAAAGTCTCAGAGAAGGGTTTGTAACCAAAAATTGTGCCTAAAAATGAATGAATCATCAGTGCAAGTATCAGCTGTTATTTTGGAAAATTCTTCATAGCTTCTAGATGACAAGGGTTATAGATAACATAAGCATGCTGTGTGTGTGTGTGTGTAGTGTGTGTGTGTGTGTGTAGTGTGTGTAGACGAAGGCCGGACATATGTGTGTTGTGTGTGTGCGTGTGCACTTGCACTCTCACACACACACATGCACATGTGTATATACACTCGGGCTTGAACACAAGGCCTGGGCACTGTCACCTAGCTTTTTGACTGAAGGATAGAGCTCAGCTACTTGGACCACAACTCTATTTCTGGCTTTCTGATGGCTAATTTGAGATTAAGAGTCTCACAGACTTTCCTGCCCAATCTGGCTTCAAACTATGATCCTCCGATCTTGGCCTCCTGTGTGGCTAGGATTAGATTTGAGCTACATACTAGGTTTTCTGGTGCTAGTCCTGGGGCTTGAACTCAGAACCTGGGCACTGCTGCTGAGCTTTTCTGCTCAAGGCCAGCAGTATACCACTCCACTTGAGCCACAGTTCCACTTCTTGCTTTCTGATATTTAATGAGAGATTAAGAGTCTCATGGACTTTTCCCACCCAGACTGCCTTTGAACTGCAATCCTCAGAGCTAGGATTAGAGAAGCATGAGCTACTAGTGCCCGTCCATCTTTTTTTTTGGGGGGGTGTATGAGGGGGTGGGAGTAACAGTATCTTTCTATGTAACTCAGACTGGCTTTGAACATACTATATTCCTCAGGCCGACTTCAAACTTTCAATCCTGCTTTAGCCACCCCAGTGCTGGGATCACAGAAGTATGCTACCTAGCCATCTACTCTCAAAAGTATTTTGGGATGAAGTTGATGTATGGCACTTACATCAAACCCTATAAGGTGCAGTAAAGTGGATAGTACTGAAATATCAGTACCAATTAATGGGAAATTAGCATTTTGGTGATGACATTTCCCACTTCCCTCATGCCCCATCACTGAAAGTCTGTACCATGCAAGCCCCCTATATTTACAAGAGATTTCTTTCTCTCGAGGTCTCAGATTGAAAACTTGAGATCATGCACTGTCACACCCTTCCTGCCGCTCCTCAGGCTCCTGTGAAGCTGGTGCTGTTGGATATACCCATCACTGTGAACCACTTACTCTTGGAACACAGAATGACAGAATCCCAAACTATCAGCAGCTCATTACCTATACACATGACTTCAATGTGCAAGGGAAAAACTAGGCTGCTGGGAGTTGAGGGCAGGAAGGAACTGTGACATTCAGTGCAATCAGACCTTTTACCAATCATCACTGACCTCTGTGAAGTGCCCAGGCCCCTCATGAAATCATAGGAGCAAGGTGAGAAGAGGAAGGGGCCCCGCCTTTCTCCAGACCAACTCCTCTTCCAAAATGGCACTCTACTCAGTATCTCATCCCCAGAAGTGAAAGCTCAGATCTAAATACCACTTCCTTTTTAGTGCAAATCTTGCCTTCCTTTGAGAGCAACTTTGTTTAGCCACCATCTGCTGTAACAGTTCTTAACTGCAGTTCAACTTTGGGTTCTGCTAATTTTTTTCTGTTCCAGTAATGGGGCTTGAATGCAATGCCTCTCATTTTGGTTGGCTTTTTCCACTCAAAGCTGGCACTCTACACTTGAGCCAGAGCTCCACTTCTACCTTTCTCCTCTCAGCCTCCAGAATAACTGGGTTCTACTCATGTTGTTCCTCGTCAGTCCTCTACCAGCCCTGAGCTAAATATTCCATGCTTCCCTAAACTGGCTCAATTATTTAGGTGGGATGCTGATCTGATTAATGCCAGGATCCTGCTCTAAACTTTAGACAGTTTAGACAGTTCTGGTATCAGAGTGGCTTCTGCATAGCATTGTTCCTGCATCCAGTTACATTCTTATAGTTAGAAGACATACAAGTAAGGGTTTAACTTACTAAACCAACAGGTGTCCTGCTACACTCACTCTAAATTGGAGCTAACTGGTAACAGTAACCGTAACTTTCAGATTTCTCACCATTCCATTTGTTTTTCCTTTTCTGTACCCTTGGTGTTACCAATCCTTTCTCTTATCCCACTGTTACACAGGATGGCTAGAACAAATTCTCTGCTCTGAAGCTAACTATGCACAATGTAGTCATTCTTCACATGCAACAGAGCCTGCGGGTCTAAGGGCCTGATTTTATAAGTGAAGCAACTCTAAGTCTAGCTGTAACCCTAGAAAGGATTGGTTAGTTTCAGTCCCTGCTACCACTGCACACTTAGAAGGTATGAACAAGAAGTGCACTCACAAAGACACACACAGCAGTGGTTGGTACCCTCGCGTCTTTACCAGAGGCAGGATGAGCATCCATATTGTCCTGGGGGACCGGGAAGGAAGAGACAGAACGTCTCCTAAGGAACAACACAAAGGCAGACATTAGACGAGACTAAATTCAGTTTAGTGTTCACCAGCTTCCAGAATGGTCTCGAAGATAAACTTGCAAAATCAGAAACATCCCAAAGTAGTAACAGGAAGAGAGCCAGAACACCTTACTCTCAGGCTCACTAAGTCCTGGGCTCTGAATCAACACTAAAAAGCAATCCTGAACAAAATCACTTACCCTGTCTGTAAGCTGCTAGAGAATATTTTCAACAGGTAGCTCAGAGATGGTTCTCTGACGCTTTCTAAACTTGTTTAACAATTGCTTCTATGCCTAGTTATAATCGCCCTCTGCTTGTATTTGTGGGCAGTCAAAAGCATGCCAAGAGAAAGCGTGCCAAGAGCATGATGACTTCACAAGGGCTCAAACTGTCCAGACTGCCTGACTTTGAGAGCTACCAGCATTCACTCCTGGAAGCATGCAAAGCGCCCTGGTTAGCATGTGGACACCTGATGTTTGCAGAGAGTGCAGTGTGATCAGCAAGATTATCAACAACCCACACTCACATGCTGGGCTAAGAGAGGGTAATATTTTCACCTGGCAGCATCAGAAGAAGAATGATGTCCCAAAAGGGGAGACTCGGACAGACTAAAGAGAAAGGCCAGAGATCAGCACGCAGCGAGATTAAGGAAGTTGCAGAAAAAAGGAAGCTAAATGAAAAGCCAAAAAATAAAAATAAAAAAATAAAAAAAAATTAAGGCATCTGTATTTTCTGCACCACTGAAATCCTGGAGTACACTTACATAAACAAAACACGTACATATACTTAGGTATATTTATACACATTTTAAAAGGGAAAGGAGAAGGTCTTCTAACCTACCCAAAGATATTAGTGATAGAATCCAGAAGGCCTCCAGCAGGCTGCGAGAGTCGCTTACTAAAGAGGAGGGAGGATAGGTTTACAACCTTAGAAACATTTTGCCCAAATAATCAAAACAGCCCATAAAAATAAGTACCCAGGAACATATTTCCCACTTAGTTCCCAAATCCCAGCTGAGAGAAACTGAACACAATATTTGAACCACCATGGAATAGTGGGAAAGTAGAAGGGAAAACCCAGCCTCAAAGTTTTAAACAAGGTTCCCTAGGATAAAATTAATTTCACTGGGGGCTGGGAATGTAGCTTAGTGGTAGAGTGCCTGCCTACCATGCATGAAGCCCTGGATTAGATTCCTTAGTACAACATAAACAAAAAAAGCCGCAAGTAGCCCTGTGGCCCAAGTAGCGTTGAGCAAAAGAATCTCAGGGACAATGAATGCCCAGGCACTGAGTTCAAGCCCCAGGACTGGCAAAATCATCATCATCATCATCTCACTGGAAATAAAGTCTCAGACAAGGAAACTCTAACTACCCCAAAAAAGTCTGAGTGTTAAAACCAAATACCCATTCTTTTCAATACTGTTTTAGCAAACTTAAAAAAATCCTTGAGCCCACTCTTGGTGAATGGAGGGGAAATCAGGAAGACTGGCCAGAAACCTGGCATAGAAGAGGAAGGATTTCATCAAGAGGATTCAGGGTTGTATGCATCTGACTATACTCCTCTTATGGCTGTGTGTGTGTACATTGCTGTGTGAGCTTTCCCCACCCAACCTGCTACTCACGTGGCTGTTCTGGTGACAGTTCGCACAGGAGAAGTCTCCTCTGGGTGGTCTGAGGTTTCATCTACTATAACTTCAATGTCATCATCCCTGGAAAGATCAAGAGTCAGTCTCTTAATCCGCTAGTAGGAGCTTGTGATTAACCGGTTCTGCAAAGGTCAGTGTAATTTTCTACTGAGACATCCTATGAGACTAGGCATGACAGCAATGGTGAAGTTCACTGAAGAACAATAGCAAGATGAAGAGGTGCCATTCCGGAGAAACTTGAAAAGAAATACTGGCTCAAGTGGAAGAGCACTATTCTTTTTTTTTTGGGGGTCCGGTTGTGGGGCCTGAACTCTGGGCCCAAGCACTGTCCCTCAGCTCTTCAGCTCAAGGCTTGAGCCACAGCGCCACTTCCGGCTTTTTTCTTTTTGCTTATGTGGTGCTGAGGATCGAACCCAGGGCCTCATGCATTCAAGGCAAGCGTTCTACCACTGAGCCACCTTCCCAGCCCATAGATAACTATTCTTGAGTACAAAAAGGCTCAAGGACAGCGCTCAGGCCCTGAGTTCAAGTCCCACACCGACCAAAAAAAAAAAGAAATGTTTCATATATCTGAGAAGGCAGGATACACCCCTACACTGACATCCAGAGCAAATATTTGACAAAGAACTTCTGTTTCTGCATGTGTTGGTGGAAGAATCTTAACTAAATCATTCTTCTCCATTTAAAAACAATCAGAAACCTAAAAAGAGAGCCATATTCACATATTATATGCCAAAATACATTTTAACAGAAAGTATAGCAAAGCGAATGCTGTTATTTAAAAACCTACCACAGGGGGCTGGGAAGATAGCTCAGTGATAGAGTGCTTGCCTTGCATGCCTGAGGCCCTGGGTTCGATTCCTCAGCACCACATAAGCAAAAAAGAAAAAAGCCAGAAGTGGTGCTGTGGCTCAAGTGGTAGAGCGCTAGACTTGAGCTGAAGAGCTGAGGGACAGCGCCCAGGCCCAGAGTTCAGGCCCCATGACCGGACCCCCCCAAAAAAAAAAAAAAACCTACCACAGGAAGGTGGCTCAGTGGTAGAGCGCTTGCCTTGCATGCATGAGGCCCTGGGTTCGACTCCTCAGCACTACATAAGCAGAGAAGGCCAGAGGTGGCACTGTGGCTCAAGTGGTAGAGTACTAGCCTTGAGCTGAAGAGCTGAGGGACAGCGCCCAGGCCCAGTGTTCAGGGACCCCCGACCAACCAAAAAAAAGAAACCCTACCTTAGTGGCTGCGAATGTGGCTTAGTGGTAGAATGCTTTCCTAGTATGTATGAAGCTCTGGGTTTGATTCCTCAGTACCACATAAGCAGAAAAGCCAGAAGTGGCACTGTAGCTCAAGTGGTAGAGTGCTAGCTTTACGCACAGATAAGACTCAGGGATAGTGCTCAGTGCTCAGGCCCTGAGTCAAGCCCTAGGACTGGCAAAAAATAAAGTAAAATCACAGTCAGGTACCAGTGGCTGAGGCCTTTAATCCTAGTTGCAAAAAAGAAAAAAAAGCCGTAAGTAGCACTATGGCTCAAGTGGTAGAATGGTAGCCTCAAGCTGAAGAGCTGAGGGACAGCGCCCAGGCCCAGAGTGCAGGCCCCATGACCGGACCCAAAATAAACAAACAAATAAATAATAAATAAAACTGAACCCCTGCACAATTACATGATGACAGGCTCCATTAGAGCTGGAAGCAGTGAGGTGTCCCCAGCACAGGAAGTGAAGAGTCAGACTCAGCTGAAGAGTTTATGTAGGAAAACTTCTGAGAGGCAATTTGGTAATACATATTTGAGAATATATTAAACTTTTGGCCCAACAAATTTTACTTTTAAGAATCTCCCCCCCACCCAAAAAAAGAATCTTTCCCCAGGCTGGGAAGGTAGCTCAGTGGTAGAGCGCTTGCCTTGCATGCATGGGGCCCTGGGTTCGACTCCTTAGCACCACATAAGAAAAAAGAAAAAAGCCGGAAGTAGCGCTGTGTCTCAAGTGGTAGAGCACTAGCCTTGAGCTGAAGAGCTGAGGGACAGTGCCCAGGCCCAGAGTTCAGGCCCCATAACCGGACCCCCCCCCAAAAAAAGAATCTTTCCCCGAATCATATAACTGCAACCCCTCTGTACATCATCTTTATAATAATAAAAAATTATATGAAAAAAAAATCTTTGTATACTTAACTTGAAAGATGGCCAGAGGTCATTTTTAGTACTTTATTTGTAAATTCACTATTGCAAATGCCCAAAAAAGCATCGCTAAAGCAACTGCCCAGATGTTAGTTTCAGGTCACTTATCTCTACTTACTGTTCAACTGGCAGAGGCTCCTTTGCCGCTTCTGCAAGCTCTTTCTGCAGCCGGGCTTGACGCCTCCTATTTGAGAAAAGGCACATCATTTACCTCTGCTTACCAAAGGCACAGGGTTTTCACTCTCAATAAACAACTCTGAGGAGTCTGAAAATGTGAATATTCAGTGTATTTAAAACACGCTCAGTACAAACACTAATTGTTTTCCTGAATACTTAATACTTAATTCCACAGGTGTGTGGAGTCTATCAGTCCCAGAGACAACTGTCCTCAGCCATTTCACTTCTTTATGAAGACCTCCTTAACTCCACCTTAAACTCAGCATTTGAGTTCCAATCAAGACCTGGGCTCTTTAGTGACAATTCTCAAATGTAGAGTTGCTTGAGAATTTGGGGGATGAGGGTATAGCTCAAAAAAAAAGTACATTACACTGTTTAGTAAAGGACTCAAATTATCGGCTGGGAAGGTGGCTTAGTGGTAGAGCGCTTGCCTTGCATGCATGAGTCCCTGGGTTTAATTCCTCAGCACCACATAAGCAAAAAGAAAAAAGCCGGAAGTGGCGCTGTGGCTCAGGTGGTAGAGCACTAGCCTTGAGCTGAAGAGCTGAGGGACAGTGCCCAGGCCCAGAGTTCAGGCCCCACGACCGGACCAAAAAAAAAGACTCAAATTATAAATTTTACAGGACAAATCACACCAAAGTCCAATTTATTCAGATGTTCTTATAGCAATCCTCCCCCTCCTACCCCCCCCCAAAAAAGTCAAATGGATTGGGAAGAATACCTTCCTGTAATACAAGTTACCCTGGAGGTGAGGACTAACAAAATCTGAGATTGCCCCCTTTCCACCTCAAAAAATTCAAGATCTGCTGGGTGCGGGTGGCTCATTCCTCTAATCCTACCTACTCAGGAGGATGAGATCTGAGCATTGCACTTCAAAGCCAGTGGGGGAGGGGGGGCAGGAAGGGGCTCAGTGGTAGAGTGCTTGCCTTGCATGTATGAGGCCCTGGGTCCGATTCCTCAGCACCACATAAGCAGAAAAAGCTGTAAGTGGCGCTATTGTTCAAGTGGCAGAGTATTTGCCCTGAGCCAAAGAGCTCAGGACACAGTTCAAGCCCTAGAACTGACCAAAGAAAAACAACTCAAGATCCAATAGGTGAGGTGTTCAGGCCTGTAATCCTACCTCCATGGGAAGTTGAGATCTAAGGATCACAGTTTGAAGCTAGCCCAGGCAGAAAAGTCCATGACAAGAATTTTATCTTCAATAAACTACTCAGAAAAAAGCTGGAAGTGGCACTGTGGCTCAAGTGGTGGAGCCCTGAAAAGAAAGAGACTCAGGGACAGCACCCAGGCCCTGAGTTCCAGTTCCAGGACTGGCAAGAAAAAAAAAATTCAAGATCCTACAGGAGGGTCAATGTCCAAGACCAGCCTCAGGGCAAATTGAGGCAATCTAAAAATCAGGAAGGGGCAAAAAAAAAGTCCAGTCCAGGCAGTGACATGTGTTGAGAGCTCATCTCTAATTATCCAGTGAAGTGTCACTAGAGCAAGGCTCAAGTGGTAGAGCCCCAGCTGTAAGCAAGAAAGCTGAGCAAGAAGAATGAGGTCTTGAGCTCAAGCCCTAGTACTGGCCCAAAACACAGGTATCAATGAATATGATTTAGAAATTTTCTTCCATGTTTTTTGTTTTGGTTAGTTGTAGGACTTCAACTCAGGGCCTGGGCACTGTCTCTGAGCTCTTTTCACTCAAGGCTCTACCAACTTTGAGCCACAGTACGACTTCCAGTTTTCTAATGGTTAACTAGAGATAAGAGGTTCAAGGACTTTCCTTCCTGGGCTGGCTTCAAGCCACAAATCCCAAGATCTCTGCTTTCTGAGTAGCTGAATTATAGGCAAGAGCCACCAGCACCTGGCTCAGTCCTGGTTTTAATTTTTATTAGTTGTGAGCTTGAACTCAGGGCCTATGCACTATCCCTTAGCGCTTTTGCTCAAGGCTAGCACTCTACCACTTGAGACACAACTCCACTTCCAGTTTGAGTGGTTAATTGGAGATACGAGTCTCACAGGAACTTCTCTGCTTAGGAAGGCTTTGAATCATGATCCTCAAGATCTCAGCCTCCTGAGTAATTAGGATTACAGGTATGAACCATTTACTCCCAGCATTGTTTTTCTTATGTTCTCCTTCATAAAACATGGAGCCCACTGACTACAGCTGGACATCCCACCTGGAGTCTTTCTCATTCTCTGCATTGAGGCGATTGGCTTCTTGGGCCTTCTCAGCCATCCACCTAGTGACCAGCTCCTGGTTCTCTTCTGTAGTTTTCCGCAGCTTCTCCTCCAAGGCAGTAAAAGTGATCTGCAGGGCGTCATATTCGTCCTTCAGGGTCTGGTTGGCTATCTCAAGGTCCTGCAGCTTGCTGCGCAGGTCCAGGCATTCCGTTTCCAGATCAGAGATAGTCTGCAAACACTCAGCAATTCTGGAAACACAACATGAAAAGAGTGGTGCCTGGCCAGAGGCCTACACCACCTCCAGAGAACTCTACGTGCCAAACGGTTGAGCTCAATTCAGCAGCAGGATCATGAATCACTATGCTAGGCCTAGCCCAATGGTGTGCATAACAATTCCACTAGCAAACACCCTGGATAAGAGTCCTCTTGACCATGAATAACTAGTCTTAGCACCATTCAAGACAGAAGGACTGGAGTAAGGGAAGCTCTGGGTGTTTAGATTGGTGAAGGGACTTGTAAGGCCCCCAGCTGTAGCATGCTAGACTACCATTTCTCTGACGTCTGGGCTTCTCCCTGATCAAACACATTTGCCACATGTGCCAAGGTTCATGCACTCAGGCATCACAATGTCTCCCCTCCCCACCACAGGAAGACACTACCATCCCCATACAGTGGCCATGGAGAAGAATTAAGTCTCCTAGGACACTCACCTGGCAACTGGCCCAGTTCCTTCCAGTTAAGTTATATTAGGGGCTTACGGGTTCTGCCTTTGATTTTCACAGGAAAGTATCCCAAAATCCGTGTGAAGTATGTAATGAAGTGCTTGTTGTGTGCAGTATGGCTACCAATTGGCCTTACTCAAGAGTATAGCAAATCAGGATGTGTGACCCAACAGGCAGGCCTCAAGTAGATGTGATATCTACTCACTTTGCTTCATTCATCTGTATCTCCCTGTCCTTCTGCTGCATTTGGTTATTCAAGTCGATCACCAACTGAGCTAACTGGAAATAAAGAACACTCTCATAAGATTTTAGGATCTCACTTAGAAATTACATACTGGGTGAATTAGGCAATTCATAAGAGTAGGGGTGGGGAAAGGTAAGAAGAAAAGTGCTGGTGGCAGAGAGAGAGGGTCCCGTGGAGATGTGGCTTGTTGCTATCTTCTGCTCTGTGGAGAGAGGCATGGGTAATGGTGAACAATTCTAAGTGACCTCCAGCTTCTGGCTGAGGACACTATCTTCAATCGAACCGCAACTCAACTGAATCGATTACAAGACAGTATTCCCTCAGCTGGAGCTCTCCCTTAAGTCCACCATCCTAAGCCAAGTGCTGGTGGCTTACATCTGTACTCAGGAGGCTGAGATCTAAGAATGAGGATGGTGATTCAAAACTAGCCTGGGCAGGACAGTCTGTGAGACACTCATCTCCAACAGACCACCGAAAAACTGGAAGTGGCGCTGTGAAACAAAATGGTAGAGAGCTAGCCTTGAGGTGAGGACAGTACCCAGTTCAAGCCCCACAACTGGGAAAGAGGAGGGGGCGGGGGAGATCACCATCCAGGTTACACATAGCTAGAACTCAACTCCTTGAACTGTCCCCTTCTGAAACTGGAGGGTTCACACTCAAAAGCTTGATGAGGCTTTAATAAGAACTCAGAGATGCCCAAGCAGTCAGCTTTTTTGCTCTTCTAAGCTTCCTTTCTTTGTCACACTGGGGAGCACAGCAACAGTGTGGTCTGGCTCTAGTAAACACTTGCTGGGACCTCACAGTGTCTAGTGGTTTCTTTTGGTTTTCCCCACTTACACTCTCAAAGCTTATATGCAGAATGTAGCAAGATTACTACCAATCCTCAGAAGTGACTGCCCACCCTCCCATTCCCCATAAGACCCTGGAGAGAGCAAAGGACAGATGGGCAGAAGGGCTATTTTACCTCCCCACGTTTCTTGTGTAGTTCAGTCAGTTCTTCCTGGTGCTTAATCCGCAGCTGGGACATCTCTTGTCGAATATGGTCACTCCATGTACCATCGTGTCCGGGGCTAAACCACCAGACAAAATGTAACTGGTTCTTATCATTACTAAGTGCAATGTGCAAAAAGAACATAGATTTTTATAGTGGTAAAGGCCATTGTTCCCATATAAACCTACCAAATACGCAAGCATTAGGACAAACCCACCTAAGTTATTTTGATGAAGTATAGCTTTCAGTTTGTTTTGTTTTGAGGGGTTCCCAGTGTCTGACCCTAAGTTCTTTTTGCTCAAAGCTTATGCTCTACCACTTAAGCCACAGCTCCACTTTTGGCCTTTTTTTTTTGATAGTTAGAGATAAGAGTCTCATGGAAGGGGGGAGGGGGGAGGCTGGGAAGGGATGTGAAGGGTAAACAAAAGGAGGAGGCTGCAATGCTTGGTAAGAAATGTACGCATTATCCTGCCCATGTAATTGTAACCCCTCTGTACAGTATCTTGACAAAGAAAAAAAAAAGAGTCTCATGGAAAGCTGGACATTGGTGGCTCACACCTGTAATCCTAACTGCTCAGGAGGCTGAAATCTGAGGATCAAGGTTCAAAGCTAGCATGGGCAGGCAAGTCCAATTCATTCCTTTAACCACAAAAAAGCCAGAAGTAGAGCTGTAGCTCAAGTGACAGAGCATGAGTCTTGAGCAAAAAAAAGGACTCAGGGACAGGGCCCAGGCCCTGAGTTCAAGCCCCAGGACTTAGAGTAGACTGCTTGCCTAGTATGCATGAAGCGCTGGGTTTGATTCCTCAGTAACACAAACATAAAAACGCCAGAAGTGGTGCTGTGGCTCAAATAGTAGAGTGTCAGCCTTGAATAAAAGAAACCATGAGAAAGTGCCCAGGCCCCGAGTTCAAGTGCCAGGACTGGGGTAGGGGTAGGGGGAGTAAACCCTGAGCTGAGTACTAGTGGCTCATGCCTATAATCCTAGCTACTCAGGAGGCTGAGATCTTGCAGACTGCAGTTGGACACCAGGACTGGCACAGACATCATACAAATGTGGAAGTGAAGGTATGGGTCAAGTGGTAGAGTGCAAAAAGCTCAGGAATAGTGCCTATGCCCTGAGTTCAAGCCCTAGAACAGGCATGCATACATACATTTACATGTGCTAACACACACAGAATGAACCATAGTTGGTTAGAAGTTAGCCCAAGGTTGCTATATGAACTGGACTTAAGAAATTTCTCAGGGCTGGGAAGGTGGCTCAGTGGTAGAGCACTTGCCTTGCATGCATGAGGCCCTGGGTTTCGATTCCTCAGCACCACATAAGCAAAAAGAAAAAAAGCTGGAAGTGGCACTGTGGCTCAAGAGGTAGAGTGCTAGCCTTGAGCTGAAGAGCTGAGGGACAGCACCCAGGCCCAGAGTTCAGGCCCCACGACCGCCCGCCCAAAAAAAGAAATTTCTCATGCTGAGCAGGCACTGCTGGTTCACACCTATAATCCTAGCTACTCAGGAGGCTGAGATCTAAAGATTGTGGTTCAAAGCCAGCCAGGGCAGAAAAGTCCCAGAGAGACTCATCTCCAATAAACCAATCAAAAACTGTTAGTGGCACTGTGGCTCAAGTGGTAGAGCACTAACCTTCATCACTAAGAGACTCAGGGATGGTACCCAAGCCGAGTCAAGCCCCACAACCAACCAAAAAAAATAAAAAGACATTTGTCAAGCTGAGAACATTACACTGATAAAGTCATTTCAGTTACTTTTAGCAGCCCTTATTTAAAAGGAACTGGCAAAAACTAAAGCACAGAAAAAGTATTTGCTTTCAGAGAAGTGACAACAGAATCAAAACAAATTTCAATTTCAAACATGGAGAAACTAAAAGGGTTAGTTTGAAAATACCTTATCTCATGCCTGTTTGGTGTGTCATGCTTTTCAGGTTGTAGCTTCTGGGCCAACACTGAATGAAGATCTGACTTCTCCAGCAACTTGTTATCTATAAATACATAAATCAAGTTATCACAGCATAGTTATAATTATAAAACTTGAGCTTAAAAATTACCATAGGATGGTCTGGGAAGTGACTCAGTGGTAGAGTGCTTGCCTTGCATGCATGAGGTCCTGGGTTCGATTCCTTAGCACCACATAAGCAGAAAAAGCTGGAAGTGGCACTGTGGCTCAAGTGGTAGAGCACTAGCCTTGAGCTGAAGAGCAGAGGGACAGCGCCCAGGCCCAGAGTTCAGGCCCCACGACCGGAAACCCCCCCTAAAAAAAATTACCATAGGATCACCTGGGTAGGATTCATTTTTATTACGTATTTAAATATGAAGTACTTTGTCACCTACTGTAATGATGTAGGAACACAAATTTCTTGGTTGATTCTTAGCTTAAGTTTGGGCAGCCTAGTCATAGTCACCTGTAAACACTTTCAAGAATGACCTATTAAAGGAGTTGAAATTGCTTTCCACTTTCAAAATCATCTTTTCTGACTTGAGAGTGAAGCAAAACACAATGACAAAGTGAAATGCTATGTACCTTTAAGTAATATACTACTTTACAGTACTTTGATAGCTTTAACCATTTTCCTTCTTTTCCTTCCCCTCTTCCACTCTCTATCTCTCTGGTGCTGGGTATTAAACCTGAGGTAATGTACAGGAAAATGTCAACCACATGAGCTATATATACCCTGACCTCTTTATTTTCATTCCATATTGCTTTGAGACTCTGTCTCATTACTGTTGTAGCCTAGGTCTGGCCTTAACTCATAATCCTTCTGCCTGACTCTCCCTTATGGCTGGGAATACAGGGATGGACCACGCAGTTTCAATATTGGGTTTTGTTTACATCAGGATACAACAAACGGAAATACAACTCAGAGATCCTAAGTTCACATCTAATGAGGCTCATTATTAAAAGTCAAAGAGCAGAATGACTTTTTCATTTTTCCTGTGGCAGTGTTGGGGTGTGAGCCCTGGGATTCATGCTTGCTAGGCTCTATGCTTAAGCCATAATGCCAGTGGCAAATTTGGCCTGTTTTTTGTATGTCATTTTCACGGAAGGTTTCACAGGCAGTGACATTAGAACTAGGTTTAAAGGAAGATGATGGTCTAAGCAGTAAGAAAATCCGTTGTCTGGGAAGTGACTGGAAATGAAATTTGGAGCCAACATATCAAAGAGCAGGACAAGAAATTCAGACTTTTTAAATTGAAGTAAAAGACTGTAGAAACAATCACATGGACAGATTTGAACTGATAAATAAATAGGCAGACCTTCCTTGCTCAGGTAACTGGGTAGATATTTACCTGCCAAACATAAGACACCCAAGAGTCAGAAAAAAGAAAAAGTTCACATTCTAAGCATACGAAACATGGCAGGGAAATAGTACCAGAATTCAAAAGAAAGGAGGTGTGCTTATGAGGGTGAGGCACACTGGCCAACAAGGACAGCTTGCAAAGGGTCAGCCCTTTCCTGCAATCATGAATGGTCATGGCTTGCATGCTAGGCCCCTGTGGCTCACGCCCATAATCTTAGCTACTCTGGAAGCCCGAGATCTGAGGATCACAGTTCAAAGCCAGCCTTGGCAGGAAAGTTCTGGGGAGTCTTATCTCCAATAAACCACCAAAAAACCAGAAGTGGTGCTGTGGCTCAAATGGTAGAGTGCTCACCTTGAGCTGAAGAGCTGAAGGATAGCACCCATGCTGAGTTCAAGCCTCACAACTAGCAAAAAAAGAGAGAGAGAGAGAAAAAAGCCTAACAAACTTGTTAATGTGGAGTCATACAAAGAGGCCAGAAGTTGAAGCTTACATTCCCTAATCCTTAGTGAAGGAAATGATTAAGGTGAAGCCAGACAAGATATTTCCCAGGAAATCTCTAGAAGGTATCTCCAGAAAAGATAAAGCCTCAATTTCCTTTTATAGATAGGAGCTTAAATCAATTGTTTTTACTTCTTTGGAAAATTTTTCTCAGCTGATAAGGGAACTCCACCCTTGTTGGGGGGTGGGGGGGGAGAGGAGGAACAACAGAGGATTAGAGAGAAGTGTATATTTTGAATGGTTTTTCAAGTTCAGCAGGTCAAAGTGCCACCCTTTGGGCATCAATATCCCCAAGGAAAAAAGAAACTGACAAAAGGAGTTTAGCAGAACTGCCACATTTGAGGAAGGTCCATGCAAAATCATTCCCAAGATTACAAATGTTTTCTAACAACATGTGCCTACATTTAAGCTAGTTCTGTTAAAAGCCCAGCTGATTTGATTGGCTGGCATTCTACTAATTGAACTATTTTCCAGCCCTGCTATTTGCTGGTTATTTTGGAGATGGAATTTCCTACTAAGGCTGGCTTTGAACCTAGATCCTCTGGATTACAGCCATGATTACAGGAGTGAGCCTCTGTTGCCTCATAATCTCATTTCTCCTTGATACCAGAAAATGGAAGTGCTGAGCACAATCTTTTCTCTGTATTAGTTGAATGGAAGCAAATGTGAACTGGGAAGTGTTCTGCCCTTGGATATTATGACCAAGAAAGCTTTAAAACTCAATGCCAAAGGGTTTTAGGATTTCCAAAATGTCAAGAGGTTGGTGGCAGGAGCCTATAATCCTAACTACTAGTAAGACTGAGATCAGAGGATCAGGTTCAATCAACCTTGGCTAGAAATTCAATGAGACCCTTATCTCCAGTTAACCATCAAAAAGCCAGGTCGCCCAAGTAGTGGAGCACTAGCCTTGAGCAAGAGCACTTAGGCCCTAAGTTCAAGCCATAAGATCAGCACCAAAAAGAAAAAAAAAAGTTCTAGCTAGATACCAGGTGAAAACTTTTAAGACTTTGAAAGATAAAGATCACACCTGTACTCCTAGCTATTCAAGGGGCCACTGGCTGACATCTGAGAACTGAGGTTCAACCCCAGCCCAGACAGCTTTTTATTTCCAATTAACCAGCAAAGAGCTGGAAGTGGTGGCATGATACAAACAGTAGAGCACCAATCTTGAAAGGAGAAAAGCAAATGAGAGCACAAGGCCCAAAGTTCATGCCCCAGTATTGCACAATGAATGAATGAATGAATGAACAACATGACGCACTCAAAAGACCTCTTCCCTAAAAGTTCTCCCCTCTCCCCCGCCCCCTAGAAGACTAGTCAGGGAGAAGCCTCTTTTTATCTTTCCCTTCAAAATCAGGCAGGAAATCTTGGTTGATGGAGGGTACCCAACCTAACTGGCTTGGAAGACTAGAATGAAGGGACCATGGCATTTCACAAACTAGAAATAATTTCCCCAACTATTCAGTTCTCTGGCCTAAAGACTGTGTTTGTGGGGGGGGGAGGGGAGAGGGGAGAGAGGAGGGGGGGTGAGTCCTGGGGTTTGGACTGAGGGCCTGGGTACTGTCCCTGAGCTTCTTTTGCTCTGCCAGGTGAGCCAGAATGCCATTCCTGGCTGGGGGGAGGGGCGGCGCAGAGGAAGGGGGTTCTTTAGATTCTTTCAAACAGTGGTCCTCAGATCTCAGCTTCCTGAGTAGAGTGGGCAGGCATTGTTCACTAATCCCGTGCTGATTAAGTATGTGTGCTCTCATTTCTTTTTCTTGTTTTTCCAGTCCTGGGGACTGAATTCAAGGCCTGGGCTCTGTCCCTGAGCCTTTCTGTGCTCAAGGCTAACCCTCTACCACTTGAGCCACAGCTCTACTTGCAGCTTTTTTCTTTTTATGTGGTACCAAGTTATCAAACCCAGGGCTTCATGCATACTAGGCAAGCACTCTACCACTAAGCTACATTCCCAGCCCGTGCTTTCTCATTTCCATTCATTCTTCAGCCCATCATTCATGCTACTCCATTTCCTGATTTATGGAATTGTAACTCTTCTATAGATCACCTTTATAATAACAATAAAAGTTTTTAAAAAAATCAAAACCACAATCCACCAGGGTCCTAATACAGAGTCCAAGTTGGCCTAGAATTCTCAATCCTCCTGTCTCAGATTCTCCAAGTGCTAGGACTGCAAAAGTACTCTACAACAGCCTGCATGACACCCACTTTGAAATGCAAATAAACACTCAACTTGTGTTTATGAAATTAGCAGCACACTATTATAAGTTTTCAAAGCACTTATAAAAACTGCACTGTTTTTATGAAGCAGACAGATCATGCTTCATTCTTGATTTATAGTTTATAGATACGCCCAACTAGACTCAGAAAGCTTTAAGTGAAGAGGTCAGTAAGGGGTTAGTCAAACCTCTAACCCAATTTAATTTAAAGAGTACAGATAAACCAGGCACCAGTGGCTCAGGCCTACAATCCTAGCTACTGAGTTCTGAGGATCACAATCCAAAACAAGCTTGGGCAACGAAGTCCTGAGACTTCTATCTTCAATTAACCACCAAAAACCAGGACATGGGGCTGTGGCTCAAAGAGAGTGCCAGCCCTGAGGGAAAAAAGATACAGAATATGGAATAAGCTTTGCCAACTGGATTTATGTAATCTGGGAGGGAATGTTTTGAGCAAGTGAGACTTCCTCTGCTTCTGAAATACAAATAAGGAATAAACCCTAGAACGGGGTACTGGTGGTTCATGTCTGTGATCTAGGTACTCAAGAATCTGAGATCTGAGTATTGCGGTTCAAAGCCAGCCTGGGCAGGAAAATCCATGACTCTAATCTCCAGTGAACCACCAGAAGACCAGGAAGTGGCACTGTGGCTCAAAGTGGTAGAGGGCTAGCCCTGAGCGGAAAAGGCTCAAGGATAATGCCCAGGCCCCACGACCTTTTAAAAAGATGAAGCACAGAAATTCTCACTAGACTGGAACAAAAGTTTTTTTTTTTTTTTTGGTATCCTTATATTGCAAGAGCATACGGAAACCCTATTTGTCACTGAAAATTTTCAAATAAAGCAAAGTGGCTGGGTATGCGCTGGAGGGCGTGGCTCAAGTAGCTGTACAACAGCCACACGCGTAAAAAGCTGAGCTAAATAAAGCTCAAAGATCTGAGTTCAAATCCAAATGCCAGCGCACACACGCACACCAGCAGCAACACCAATCATAAAATGGAGCAATCATGTCCCAATTAACGTTAAGATTCAGAATATATAATCAAAGAACGCCGAAGAGGAATCAAGGGAGAGACCTGAGAAATCAAAACCTCACATTCTATGACCCTTAGAAAATGTTAATTCTTCAAAGTAATTCCTGTCCCAACACGAGATGTTCGTTCCCGCAGCCAGTCTCACGGCGCGTTAAGCACTGGGCGACATTTACTGGTAGCTCAGCAGGAGAACCGTCCACACTCGCGCCCGAGGGCAAAGTGAAAGAAGGTGGGAAAAAAAAAAACCTCAAGACGCGCGGGGTGCGTCCCCAGCGCCGAGAGCCGGGGCGGCCGCCCTGCGCGCGGCCG
>NW_012267217.1:63827698-63829674 GCF_000151885.1 Dipodomys ordii | reverse complement strand
GCCTCTGCAGCCGGTCCCGGCGCCGCAGCTCCTCCGCGATGTGGCGCTTCCACCGGGGGAAGTCGGCAGCTCGGAGGCCCGACGACATATCGAACGCTGCCCTGGCGCCTTGGCGCCTCCAGTCCTAGCGGCGACGGCGGGATGCTCCTCGCTGCATGAGGGGGCCGGCAGGCGCCAGGAGTCAGCCGCTCGGCTCCGCACCTCCACGCGCGGGCCGCCTGAGGCCGCCGAGGACTTCTTCCGGCGGCTGCAGGAAATGGTTTTGGCGAGGGCAGGAAGGCCCGCCTTCCGGCCCGACGTAGAATGCCGCACGCATTCACGTGGCTGGTGTGGTCTCCGGGCGCTGGCTGGTGACGTCATCCAGAAGCCGGAAGTGTCGGGAAGTGGTGGCGGCCGCAGGGAGGCGTGCTGGCCCCGCAGTTGGTCCGACGCTGAAGTTCTTGCAGGGGGAAGGGGTTGCTTATGTCAGCCAGTGCCACATTTATTTGCGGGGGGCGAGGGGGCCTTCCTAAGGTTTGAACTCGGCGTGGCGCTGTCCTTGAGCTTTTGCTTAAGTGGGGCTTGACCTCTGGGCTGGGCGCTGTCTCTGCGCTCTTCAGCTCAAGGCCAGCGCTCCACCTCCTGAGCCACAGCGCCACTTCCGGTTTTCTGGATGCTCTATTGGAGATTCGAGTGTCACGGAGCTTCCTGCCGGGCTGGCTTTGAACCAATATCCTCAGCTCTCAGCCTCCTGAGTAGCTAGGAATAGAGGCATGAGCCATGGGCGCCTAGCAAGGCCCTTGGTTTTGCTGTGTGTATTTATCAAGGTCTCCTAGTTCTTCTGAGTTTATTTCCCTGTTAATTCTCAGTTCAAATGTCACTTTCTTACTACTTGTAGGTAACAGACCTTCACAACCAAGGCAGCTCTCCCTCTTACAAGTGTACCTTTCCTTTATAGTGTTCATTGTTATTTGTAGTTGAATGTACTTATATCCCTAGTTGATTAAGGACTATGTCACTCTACTAGACTGTAAACTCCATGAAGCAAGAATTATTTTTTCTCATTATTTCTCCCAACAAGGTCATAAACTTTTAAAATAATTACATGTCAGGACGGGGAACATGGCTTAATGGTAGAGTGCTGCCTAGCATGCATGAGGCCCTGGTTTCAACTCCTTGGTACCACATAAACAACAACAAAAAAAAAAGGAAAAAATTTACATGTTGGCTCAGCCCTGGTGGCTCATACCTATAATCCTAACTACTCAGAAGACTGAGATCTGAGAATTTAGGTTTGAAATCAGCCCAAGAAGACTCTTGTCTCCAATTAACCAGCAAAAAGTTAGAAGCAGAGGTTGTGCTCAAGTGGTAAAGTACCGTCCTTGAGGAGAAAAAGCCAAGAGACTGAGGCCTTGAATTCAAGTCCCATTACTGGCACTATGTTAATGACTTATGATTAATGAGTTAATTCACTAATTTAAAAGTATAATTAGGTGGGGCTGGGAAGATGGCTCAGTGGTAGAGTGCTTGCCTTGCATGCATAAGGCCCTGGGTTCAATTCCTCAGCACCACATAAGCTGAAAAAAACTGGAAGAGGCACTGTGGCTCAAGTGGTAGAGTGTTAGCCTTGTGCTGAAGAGCTGAAGGACAGCACCCAGGCCAGAGTTCAGGTCTTATGACTAACCAAAAAAAAAAGGAGGCTGGGAAGGTGGCTCAGTGGTAGAGCGCTTGCCTTGCATGCATGAGGCCCTGGGTTCCATTCCTCAGCACTACATATGCAGGAAAAAAAAAAGCCGAAGTGGCACTGTGGCTCAAGTGGTAGAGCGCTAGTCTTGAGCTGAAGAGCTGAGGGACAGTGCCCAGGCCCAGAGTTCAGGCCCACGACTGGACCCCCCCCCCAAAAAAAAGTATTAGGTGGTCTGGGAATGTGGTTTGTGGTAGAGTGCTTGCCTAGCATACATGAAGCCCTGAGTCCCATTCCTCAGTACCACATAAAC
>NW_012267217.1:63826579-63827648 GCF_000151885.1 Dipodomys ordii | reverse complement strand
GGTCTGGGAATGTGGTTTGTGGTAGAGTGCTTGCCTAGCATACATGAAGCCCTGAGTCCCATTCCTCAGTACCACATAAACATAAAAGGCTGGAAGTGGCGCTATGGTAGAGTGATAACCTTAAGCAAAAGAAGCTCAGGGACAGTGCCTGGACCCTGAGTTCAAGCCCCAGAGGGAGAAATAATGTGGGAAGTTTGATTCCCTTATGTACTCTAGTCTATCTTACATTGCAATTTAGTTTACCCAGGACCCATAAAATAATAATAGCTGGGCACAGTGGCTCATCCCTGTAATCCTAGCTACTCAGGAGGCTGAGATCTGAGCATCCTGGTTCAAAGCCAGCCTGGAAAGGAAAGTCAGTGAGACTCTAATCTCTAAAAAACCACCAGAAAACTGGACGTGGTGCTGTGGATCAAGTGGTAGAGTGCTAGCCTTGAGCTGAAGAGCTGAGGAACAGCACCCAGATCCAGAGTTTAAGCACCATAACCAACAACAAAAACAAATCTTTCTGGGACTTTGCTGCCCATGCTGGCTTCAAACTGTGATCCTCAGATCTCAGTCTCCTGAGTAGTTAGCATTACAGGTGTGAGCCACCAGTGCCCAGACTATTATTTTATTTTATTATTTTAAGACAAGGTCTAGTTGAGTCTTACGTGGTGATCCTCCTGTTTCATCTTCCCAAATTACTGGGATTATAAGCATGTACTACACTGACTGATGAGAGAATAAATTTAAATGGTATGTAATTAATGAATTACGTACCAAAAAAAAAAGGGCTGGGAAGGTGGCTCAGTGGTAGAGCGCTTGCCTTGCATTCATGAGGCCCTGGGTTCCATTCCTCAGCACTACATATGCAGGAAAAATAAAGCTGAAGTGGCGCTGTGGCTCAAGCGCTAGCCTTGAGCTGAAGAGCTGAGGGACAGTGCCTAGGCCCAGAGTTCAGGCCCACGACTGGACCCCCCCCAAAAAAATACAAAAAGTATTAGGTGGTCTGGGAATGTGGTTTGTGGTAGAGTGCTTGCCTAGCATACATGAAGCCCTGAGTCCCATTCCTCAGTACCACATAAAC
>NW_012267217.1:63805115-63811929 GCF_000151885.1 Dipodomys ordii | reverse complement strand
GAGCCACCAGCGCCCGGCAGGAATCAGCATTTTTAACCAGTTTCCAGGGTGGATTTCCTGCAGAGCCAAGTTTGAGTGACATTCTTCTTATTTTTTTTCCTGTCATGGGGCCTGAACTCTGGACCTGGGTAATGTCCCTGAGCTCTTCAGCTCAAGGCTAGAGCTCTACCACTAGAGCCACAATGCCACTTCTGGGTTTTTCTGCTTATGTGGTACTGAGGAATCGAACCCAGGGCCTCATGCATGTGAGGCAAGCACTCTATCACTGAGCCACCTTCCCAGCCCCAAGTGACATTATTTTTAAGGTATGCAGCAGCAACCTAGCTCCATGGAAGACAGAGTGGCCGCCCTTGGCACTCTCACATGAGCTGGAGAGATCGTTCCCCACAAAACAAAGCAAAACCTTCTGCACAGTCTCGGCAAGTTGTGAAATCTCAACTCGGCTTCCACCTGGCACGCAGTGGACTTTCAGGCCCTGCTGCTTTGTGATCAGGTGGTATTTACTTGGGGAATAAGATCTTCATATTAACATAAGCAAAACATAATTAGAACAATCTGTTGTAAAAACCATTCTGCTTTCCAAGCCAAATATAAATTACTTTGGGTAAGATATGCCAGGAATTCCACGTTGTTAGTGCATGTAATTGAGAGTGACTCTCATGCCAATTGCTGTCACTGTCTATCTTTCTTAATTGTCTGGATAATTGTTTCCCACTTTCCTCCAGTGTATGTATAGTTTGAAAGAGACTGAAATGCCCTTAGCGAATATTTGTGTGTGTGTGTGTTTGTGTGTGTGTGTATGTGTGTGTGTGACACAATCTCAGGGCTTGGGCACTATCCCTGAGCTAGCACTCTACCACTTCTGACTTTTTGATGGTTAATTGGAGATAAGAGTTTCATGGACCTTCTTGCCTGGGCTGGCTTCACACCAGGATCCTCAGAGCTCAGCCTTCCAAGTAGGATTACAGGTGGTATCCTGCAAATATTGTTGTTGTTGTTATTGGTATATGGGTTTGAACTCTGGGCCTCAAGATTGCTCTGCTTGCTTCCTTACTAGTACTCTACCACTTAAGTCATGGCTTCAGCACTGCTTTTTGCTCATTATTTTATTTTTATTAATTTATTAATTTTTGGGGTTGAACTCTGGGCCTGGGCGCTGTCCCTCAGCTCTTCAGCTCAAGGTGAGTGTTCTACCACTTGAGCCACAGCGCCACTTCCAGTTTCCTGGTGGTTAACTGGTGATAAGAGTCTCATGGACTTTCCTGCCTGGGCTGGCTTTGAACTATGATCCTCAGATCTCAGCCTCCTCCTGAGTAGCTAGGATTACTGGCATGAGCCACTGACGCCCAACTTTTGCTCATATTTTAAACCTAAGAGCCTTACAGTCTTTTCTGTCTGGACCAAGTTCCTTTGGCTCTCAGTCTCCTGAGTAGCTAGGATTATAGGAGTGAACCACCAACTTCAGCCATGCCCTTCTCCATGTTGCATGCTGGCCCCTAAGCATGGGATCACCATCTGGGCACCCTGTCCTCTTGATTCTGGTTAGGTCTGACCAATGGGAAGACTAGCAGGGACAGAGACAGGAAGCAGAGGTGTGGCCCGTGTGGTAGAGGGATGAATTACTGCTGGTCTTTATTTATTTATTTAGTTTTGTTTTTTTGGGTCCATTCGTGGGGCCTGACCTCTGGGCTTGGGCACTGTCCCTCAGCTCTTCAGCTCAAGGCTTGTGCTCTACCACTTGAGCCACAACGCCACTTCCAGCTTTTTTCTTTTTGATTATGTGGTGCTGAGGAATTGAACCCAGGGCCTCATGCATGCAAGGCAAGCGCTCTACCACTGAGCCACCTTCCCAGCCCCCTGCTGGTCTTTAATGGGGCCCCAGGGTGGGCGTTAGGCTGGAGGGGGACTTCTGTGTTCTGACTGCTAAGGCCTCCTCGCTTCTGTGTATTCAGGTGACAGACCCATCCCCTGAGATGGGCCTTTGCCCCTTGAACCTAAGGAGCCTATCTGACCTGGTGATGTTTGCTGCACACTCTGGGAGGGCACCACCTTCCTCCTAGTTTTCTGCGTGTGTGTGTGTGTTCAGTGTCAGAATTAACATCTTCACCTTTGGCTGTGTGTGTCCTTTCTTTCTTATTTTTATTTTTGGTTGGTCATGGGGCTTGAACTCTGGACTTGGGCACTGTCCCTCAGCTCTTCAGCTCAAGACTAGTGCGCTACCACTTGAGCCACAGCACCACTTCTGATTTTCTGGTGGTTTATTGGAGATTAGAGTCTCACCAACTTTCCTGCCTGGGCTGGCTTTGAACTGCGATCCTCAGATCTCAGCCTCCTGAGTAGCTAGGATGACAGGTGTGAGCCACCGACACCCGGCTGAGTGCCCTTTGTCAGGAGAACCTTTCCATGGCAGGTATAGGGTAGTAGGTGTGATCCACCCGTGCTCTGCTAGCTTCAGGGTGATGCATTCTCCATCCTAGCTTCACGTCTGGTTGAAGCGGTGCTACTGGGGGCACAGCCCAAGGATGCTGCTGAACAGCGTACAGGACAGCTCCAGAAGAAAGAGGAGCACAGCAGTGTCATTAGCATCTCTTTTTCCCCCTCTTTTCCTTCCTTCCTTTCCTTCGTTCCTTTCGTTCCTTCCTTCCTTCCTTCTTTTCTTTCTTTCTTTCTTCCTTCCTTTCTTTCTTTCTTTCTTTCTTTCTTTCTTTCTTTCTTTCTTTCTTCTTTCTTTTTCTTTGTTGTTGTTGGTCATGGAGCTTGAACTCTGGGCCTGGGCACTGTCCCTCAGCTCTTCAGCTCAAGGCCAGCGCTCTACCACTTGAGCCACAGCTGGTTTTCTGGTAGTTTATTGAAGATAAGAGTGTCACAGCCTTTGCTGCCAGGGCTGGCTTTGAACTGCGATCCTCAGATCTCAGCCTCCTGAGTAGCTAGGATTACAGTCATGAGCCACTGGCACCCAGCTTTCCCCTTTTTTCTTTCGGTGGTACTGGGGCTTGAACTCAGGACCTTGCGCTTGAAGCTCTTTATCACTTGTGCCATGCCTGCAGCCCTTCATCACCTTTTAACAGAGAGAGAAACTAGGGAAATTAGAGGTTGGTGCTTAGCCACAATCACGCCACCAGTTATAGTAGGGCTGAAGGCCAAACCTAAGCAGTCCAACACAAATCCAAGATTCTCATTACTATACCAATGAACTCCAGAACAATAAATGCCAAACCACAAAGCCTTTCCCAGTCACCTTCAAGGAAATTCAGGTCCCAGTCTTTTGTCCCCACAGTCATTTACTCATTTACCCACAATATAACTAGTAGCTGGGTACTTGCCTCTTTGTGGAGCTGAGAGATAATGGGCCTTGTTCCTCAGAACTCTTTCTAGCTTGGTGTGACACCTGCTGAATGTAGGCACAGTCAGGCAGTCCAGTGTCAGGGTCTGTGCTCCTAACTATTCTCTAAGTTGAGTGATTTAAAAAAGAAAAAAAAGGCTACTCAGGAGGCTGAGATCTGAAGATCCAGGTTCAAAGCCAGCTTAGGCAGACAAACCTGAGAGACTCATCTCCAAAAAGTGATAGAGCACCAGCTGTGGGTAAAAAAGCCAAAGGAGAGCAGGAGGCCTTGAGTTCAGCCCCCTGTGCAGACATGAATAATAAAGCCAAAGCAAGACAGTCTCTGCAGAGAGTCGCTAGTGAAACAAAAATACAATTTACAGCCAGGAGCTGATGGCTCATGCCTGTAATCCTAGCTACTCAGTGTCAGGTTAGTCAAAAGGAAACTGCCACATGGTCTTCAGGCAGAAGAGTTTATTAGAGGTATCCGAACTGCCTGTCCACACCAGAGCCTGATGTATGGAGAGACAGGAATTATGTAGGGAGAAGGTGGGGAGGAGGAGTGGCCATGGTAAATGGAGGAAGCTGAGGTCTGAGATCATGGTTCGAAGACAGCTGGGACAGGAAAGTCCATGAGACTCTTATCTCCAGTAAAGTCAGAAGTGATGCTGTGGCTCAAGTGGTAGAGTGCTAACCTTGAACCTAAAGAGGCTCAGGGACAGCACCCAGGCCCTGAGTTCAAGCCCCAGGGCCAGAAAAGAAAAAGAAAAATACAATTTACATCTCATGTCCTACATCATGGTTCTACCTGAGCAGAACACAGCCTCTCCCACCAGCCCCTTTCTTCCTACAGTCCTTCAAGGCTGTAGGTTAGGGTGGAGGGCCAAGACTAAGGAGGCAGGCATGGGGGGGGGGAGCTTAAGATTCGAGGTAGTGTAAGTTCAGGGCAGGCACCTAAGGACAGCTGTTCATTTTTGCACCTTTGGAGCCTGGCGTGCCTCATGCTATTCCTGACTTTTTGCTAGAGATAGAAGCAAGCAGGTCACCATCTTGGGATTCCCCAAGTCTCCCCGTTCCTTACAGAAAGAAACAGGATCCAGCCTTTGACTTGGGGACAGAAAAGAAGCAGGAATCAGGTCACACCAGAGAGGTGTGGCACGCAGAGTTGATGTGTGATGACTGGATCTGCACATGGCCTAAGGGGCTCATGGCTCTCTGCCTTCCTCCCTGCTTCTCCCTCTGCACCAAGTGTGGCCAGCACCTGTTCAGGGAATTCCTACAGGTCCCCAGGGGAGCCCCTCCTTCCCCCCTTGGCTCAGGTAATCTGTGGCCTGGATATAATGTCCATGACCTCAACTAGTGTCCTAGCCCAAACTGTACCCTGACCTCAGCTCTTGGACAACCTTACTTGGTCTACTTGGCTTTACTAGTCTCCAGGCTTCTGCTAGCTCACCTGCTTGCACTTCATTCTCCTGGCCTGACCTCGCTCACCTGGCCTCCACCTCACCTGGCCTCACCAGCCCTGGCTTCAACCAATTCCCTTGAGTGCCTTTTAATCTTCAAAGCTTTTTTTTGGGGGGTCTGTTGTGGGGCTTGAAGTCAGGGCCTGGACTCTGTCCCTGAGCTCTCTTTTTTTTTTTTTTTGCTCTAGGCTAGTATTTTACAACTTTGAGCTACAGCTCTGAAGCAGAATAAATTGAGGAAAATGAGACCTGGAAGGGCACCTCAGAACATGGTATTTAGAAGCATAGAAACACTACCTTTGCTTCAAAGAGAGACAACAGGATGCATTCCTTCCAGAGAGATGCATTTCTCACCTCAAGAATTAACATTTGTCTGACAGGATGTATGCCTTCCTGAGAAAAATGCTTCCCCAAAACTTAAGCAACCTCCTACCCCAAATGCAGATAACAGGGCACCCCCCTTACCTTTCCCATATAAATACCCCTACAGCCAAGGAGCTGTGTGTGTGCTTCTCTCTCTCCTAGAGACCTCCCACACTCTGTTAGAGTATGCTGCTCTGCTTACCTGCTTGCTTATTTACCAAGGATTCTTTACCATCATTACTTGTCCAGAAGTTCTTACTCTGGGATTGAAGTTAAGGGGGTGGGTGTCGTTGTTGTCATTGTGGTGGGGCTTGAACTCTGGGCCTGGGATTTGTCCCTCAGCTTTTCAACTCAAGGCAAGCGCTCTACCACATGAGCCACAGCATCACTTCTGGTTTTCTGATAGTTTATTGGAGATAAGAGCTACAGACTTTCCTGGCTGGGCTGTCTTTGAACCATGATCCTCAGATCTCAGCCTCCTCAGTAACTAGGATTACTGGTGTGAGCCACTGGTGCCTGACTAAGAGTCCCTACTTTTTGTTTTATTTTGTTTTTTATCGGTTGTGGGGCTTGAACTCTGGGCCTGAGTGCTGTCCTTGAATTCTTCAGCTCAAGTCAAGTGCTCTATCATTTGAGCCACAGCACCACTTCTGGTTTTCTTGTTGTTTATTGCAGAGAAGAGTCTCATGGACTTTCCTGCCTAGGCTGGCTTTGAATTGCGATCCTCAGATCTCAGCCTCTGAGTAGCTAGAATTATAGGTATGAGCCATTGGCACCCAGCAAAACACCTCAATCATTTGTTTTGTTTTTGTCAGTCATGGAGCTTGAACTCAGTTAGGGCCTGAGCACTGTCCCTGAGCTTTTGTGCACAAGGCTAGAGCTCTAGCACCTTGAGCCACAGCTCTGTTTCCTCTTTAAGGCTTTACACAAAGCCAGTTCACCCCATTATCTGCCTTGTAGATTGATTCATGCTCCTGCCTGAGAGAGGGCTTACTTCCTTTGAGGACATTGCTACAATCTTTAAGGCCCAGTTTGGAGTGCCCCTGGAATGCGTTATCTGCTTTGTTCTTTTTTTGGGGGGGAGGGTGATGTCTGTAATGCCAGTCTCCTTTTGGGAGGATGGGGGGGGAGTTAACTTTCAATGGCCTCTTACCACACTCCAGCCTCTGAGTTAGGGTTTGGTAGACATGAGCTCACTGGATTATCAGGAGCTCTCCCCATTGTCATTTTCTATTATTATTATTATTTTCTTTTTATGGTGGTGGGGTAAGTTTGTACTGTGGCTTAAATTCAGGGCCTAATGCTCTCCCTGAACTTTTTCTTTTTCCTTTTTGTCAGATATGGGGCTTAAACTCAGGGCCTGAGCACTGTCCCTGAGCTTTTTTGCTCAAGGCTCTACCACTTTGAGCCACAGCTCTACTTCTGGTGTTCTGGTGGTTAATTGGAGATAGTCTCACAGACTGTCCTGCCCATGCTGGCTTCGAAATGTGACCACCAGTGCCTGGCTTCCCTCACCTTTTTCTACTTGAGACTAAAGCTCTATCACTTGGGCCACTTCTTTACTTCTGGCTTTTTACTAGCTAGGAAGATTTGTCTTGTAAGATTTGTCTATTCAGGCTTGGAGCTCCTGGCTCATGCCTGTAATCCTCACTACTCAAGATGCTGA
>NW_012267217.1:63799499-63805065 GCF_000151885.1 Dipodomys ordii | reverse complement strand
ATTAGGTGGTCTGGGAATGTGGTTTGTGGTAGAGTGCTTGCCTAGCATACATGAAGCCCTGAGTCCCATTCCTCAGTACCACATAAACATAAAAGTCAATCAGCCAATAGCAAGGACATTAGATAACTAGCAGTGATTCAGAAGCCTTAGGTGTATTCCCAGGTCTGCTCTGAGAGAATGGCTGGATGAAGGGAGGAGGAAATAAGGTTGCTTGAGTATGCTAGTAATTAGTAATGACATGCAGAGCTTTTATCTGTTCTTGTAAATAATGAGTCCACCGGATTCTTCATGCTTTGCTGGGAAGTCGTATCTGTGAAATGGACTGTGACTCCCTCTAATGGATATAAGATCATTTAAAAATAGCCTGACATTCTTGTAGCAATATATTAATCACACAAATTTGCTCACAAGAAGAACTTGCTAGAAAGTCTTGGTTGCACTGAAACAGAGCATTACAAGCTTTAGCATAATAGCATCTCCATGGTAGCATTTCCATGGATGAAAGCTTCATCCAAGGATGAAAGCCTTAAGTGTGGATACCTCAAACCTCATCAGTGAGATCTTCTAGCTACACTTCAATTCATAGGAAGTAAATTATTCTATTCCCTCTTTTTTTTGGTGTAGCAAATTATGTTTTAAAGTGTTTGTTGGCATACATTATTCTTTGGGTAATAAGCTCTATTTTCCTGGCTATACTCATGGTACTTTTCTACCCCATCTTCAAACAATTTAGTTCCAGGAGTGGGCATGGGATCCTTTCTCTGACCCCAGAGGATTTTTTTTGCCAGTCCTAGGGCTTTAACTCAGGGCCTGGGCACTGTCCCTGAGCTTCTTTTGCTCAAGGCTAGCACTTTACCACTTGAACCACAGTACCACTTATGGCTTTTTCTGTGTATGTGGTACTGAGGAATGGAACCCAGTGCTTCATGCATGCTAGGCAAGCACTCTACCAATAAGCCACATTCCCAGCTCCCCAGAGGAATTTTTAAGCTGGATCTAGTAGAGAACCCCTCTTCCTTGTTAAAATTTGAGGATATATCTATACATCTACAAAGAGCCATGCCCTCTATCTCTAGAATAGGCCTGACTTGGTGGGGGCGGCATGCAGGTGAGGAGTTATCCCTAAGGGATAAGCAGAGAGGAGAAGGTCAGAATTTCAATGACAGAAGAGTCCCAGGTTCCAGCCATTCCTGAGACTGGCCCAGGACTTATGCCCACATGTTCATGTGTTTCACTTACCCTACTTTATTGTACAGTAGCATTTGGGCTTTTCTTTTTCTCTGTCACCCAACACAAGCATACTCACAAGCCAAGACAGCAGGACAGTCACTAAGTCAGGCCTTTTACCACTTTCAAATAATGACAAATGATTGGCCCCTGTTCTTCTCTCTGCCCTGGTGTGAAGAAGAAACCTCTTTCCAAACTTGAGACATTCCTGGGTATGAGGACTCTATTCTAAATAATAGTACCTGTTGGTGAGAGACATTTTTTTTTGCCAGTTCTGGGGCTAGAACTCAGGGCCTGGGCACTATCCCTGAGCTTCTTTTGTTCAAAGCTAGTACTCTACCACTTGAGCCACAGCACCACTTCCAGCTTTTTCTATTTATGTGGTACTGAGGAATGGAACCCAACACTCTACCACTAAGCCACATTCCCAATCATGGCCAGAGACATTTTGCATGAAAAAAATTGTAAGCCCAGAGTTATAATTAGAAATAAAAGACTAGCTCTAGAATATTAGAAAACACTGTGGTTACCATATGTTGGGACTATTTTCTCCTTTCTCCTAAACAGAAAGTGAAGGGACAACATTTCAAAATGGGCTGCTCAAGTGACTCATGAGATATTTATGGCTCTGCAGGGCGTCTCACCAACACTGCACACTCGTGTGCAAAATAGGAAAGCAGAATAGGATTTCACCAAGTCAGACACAGGATAATTTAAATACTGTAATTTTTGTTTTTTTACTTTTTTTGACAGTTGTTTTTTAAAATGGCACAAAATTGCTGGGCACCAGAAACTCATGTCTGTTATCCTAGCTACTTAGGAGGCTGAGATCTGAGGATCAAGGTGGAAAGCCAGCCCAGGCAGGAAAGTCAATGAGACTCTTATCTCCAATTAACCACCCAAAAGCCAGAATTGGAGCTGTGGTTTAAATGGTAGAGAGGACCAAAAACTCAGTGACAGCACCCAGGCCCTGGGTTCAAGCCAGGGGACACACACACACTCACACTCACACACACACACACACACACAACACACACACACACACCATAAAATTGAAAGAGCAATTTGTTGACTATGAAGTGCAAATCAGAATCCCCAGGCACAAGAGGGCACACTCCAGGGACCCAGCTTCCTGCAGAGATAGGGTTCAGGCTGTAAGGTCCGCTCCTGGATGGCGAGCAGACTCCACCCTCCTCGCAGCAAAGTCTCCACCCAGTACCTGCGTTACCTAGGCAACTGAGATACCTGGAAGAGGTCACATCTGCATCTGCTGAGGTCACATCTGAATTTGATGTGGCCACACCTTTCCCCGCCCATACCCTAGATAAGGCCTAGCGCAAGCCCAGGCGCTCTCTCTGTTCTTACCTCTGCTCTCTCTGTTCTATTCTAGCTCTTTCTCTGTTCATTTCTAGCTCTCTGCTCTCTCTGCTCTCTCTCCCTTTTCTAGCTCTTTTCTCTCTCTTTCCTTTCTTTCCTCTTTCCTTTCCCAGCCACGTGGAGTGCCAACCTTGCCTGGTCCCAGCAGGTCTACTGAATAAACCTACCCCTTACCTGAATACCACGTGAGTGCTGGTGCTGTTCTTACTCGGCTACCTCTTTTTAAAAACCTAACACAGGCCTAGTCACTGCTTGCCATGTGATTGCTTGATTTCTATCCTGACCTGCCTCTTTCCAATTAGGAATACTTTCTGTCCCAAGCACAAACTGAACTTCCCTCTCTTAGAACCTTTCCCATAGCTAAAGTTTCCATGGAAATTCTTGTATATCTTTATCTTGTCAAAGAGCATGCATGTCAAAAAGCTGGATAAATAGCTTCTCTCTTTACTAAGGTAACCCAGCACCTTTACCCTCTGGACTAAGGGACAGCTCACCCAGGGTAGAGTGGTTCAGTGAATGTGTCTGTCCATTTTGTGCTGCTGCAACAGAATATCTGAGACTAGGTAATTTATAAAGAACAGAGATTTATTTGGTCTGTGGTTTGAAGGAGGGGATTCCAAGACTGAGGGCTGTAAGGCAGATGAAATAGATAGGTTTAATTAGGGAGCCGATGAAGAGAACACCATGCAGCATTCAGGCCAGAAGAGAAGTTTATTACTGAATTGCTGCCAGGAGGCTTGGTGGAGGTGCATGAGGCAGAAAGGGGTGAGCTGAAGTCCTTCCTAGGTTTAAGTAGGGAAGTGGAGGGAGGGAGAAAGTGCATAGGTATGGCCAGGTGTGTGTGGGGGAGCAGGGAGTGTGGCCACAATGGATCCAGATATGACCTCTGGGCTTGGGAGGCATGGCTGGGGACTGCCCAGGACGTGACCTCTGAGGAAGGGCAGGTGACTGCTTCTAGGTGTGCCAGTTACCTGGGTGACACAGGTACTGGGTGGAGACTTAGCCAAGAGGAGGGAGGAGTCTGCCCCACCTTCCCAGGACAGACCTTTCAAGGGCCTTCATCAAATCACAACAAAGGTATCATGTGGTGAGAGTGAAGAAAGAAGGCTGAGGGGTTGGGGCATGGCTCCATTGATAGAGCACCAGCCAATAAGCAAAAACGTCAGATACCAAGTTCAAGTCCCATGTCAGACACAAAAAGAAGTAACCAAAAAGCTGGGCACCATTGGCTCACACTATAATCCTAATTACTCAGGAGGCTGAGACTTGAGGATTACGGTTCAAAGCCAGTCTGGGCAGGAGAGCCTGTGAGACTCATATCTCCAATTAACAACCAAAAAGCTGGAAGTGGTGCTGTGGCTTAAGTAGTAGAGTGCTACGCCTTGAGCAAAAGAAGCTCTGGGACAGTGCCCCAGGCACTGAGTTCAAGCCACAGGACTGGCCAAAAAAGAAAAAAAGGAAAAAAAAATTCCTGATTTGGATGGTGGCTTGGGCCTGGTGGATTATCCTACGGCATTTATTAGCAAATAAAGAAAGGAAAGGGAACTGCTTTGGAATAAGGAAAGACTTTTTATTTTATTTTATTTATTATTTTTTTGGGTCCGGTCGTGGGGCCTGAACTCTGGGCCTGGGTGCTGTCCCTCAGCTCTTCAGCTCAAGGCTAGCGCTCTACCACTTGAGCCACCTTCCCAGCCCCAACCAGGAAAGATTTTTTTAAAGTAAGGTTTTAACTGGTTCTTCCTAGGTGGAATTAAAGATACTTGTAAGAAGACTCACTTTAGATAGGAGAGAGTAGTGGTATGTTTTGAGATTGCTTGTGTACTGTTATTCTTATTTCTAAGTTCTTTTAATGGTTACCTTATGTAAATGAATCTTACTCTATTCAAATTAGCCAATCGAAAGCAGAATGTGAAAGTGAGCTTAACGAATCAGAGCAGAGGGGCGGGGCCTGGTGTATTAGGTAAATAGGGAGCAGCCTGCCTGTTCTTTGTGCTTGTTTGCCAGATTTTTGGCTGGTGTCACACCATTCTGCAGAAGGAAGGAAAAGCTAGGGCTCTTTCTTTTTTTTTTTTGGTCGGTTGTGGGGCCTGAACTCTGGGCCTGGGCGCTGTCCCTCAGCTCTTCAGCTCAAGGCTAGCGCTCTACCACTTGAGCCATAGCACCACTTCCGGCTTTTTTCTGCTTTTGTGGTACTGAAGAATCGAACCCAGGGCCTCATGCATGTGAGGCAAGCACTCTACCACTGAGCATCCTTCCCAGCCCAAAGCTAGGGCTCTTAAGGCCTGGGCACTGTCTCTGAACCACTTGAGCCACAGCTCCATTTACTTACAGCTTCTTTAGTGGCTAATTGAAGATAAGTCTTACCAACTTTCTTGCTCAGACTGTGGGCAAAGTTGACCTTGAGCATAAAATGTTCAGAGACAGTGCCCAGGCCTTGAGTCTCCCAAGTAACTGGAATTACAGGTATAAGCAACTGATGTTTGGCCCTGAGATCAGTTATTTTTTTTCTTTTTGCCAGTCCTGGGGCTTGGACTTAGGGCCTGGGCATTGTCCCTTAGCTTCTTTTGCTCAAGGCTAGTGTTCTACCACTTGAGCTGAGCCACAGCACCACTTCTGGATTTTTCTGTGTGTGGTACTAGGAATGGAGCCCAGGGCTTCATGCATGCTAGGCAAGCACTCTACCACTAAGCTACATTCTCAGCCATTTTCTGGTGGTTAATTGGAGATAAGAGTCTCGTGGGGATGTTCCTGCCTGGGCTGGCAGGAACTCAGCCTCCTGAGTAGCTAGGATTACAGGTGTCTGGCTTACTTTTTTTTGGGGGGGGGGGATCCGGTTGTGGGGCCTGAACTCTGGGCCTTGGGCGCTGTCCCTCAGCTCTTCAGCTCAAGGCTAGCACTCTACCACTTGAGCCACAGCGCCACATCCGGCTTTTTTCTTTTTGCTTATGTGGTGCTGAGGAAT
>NW_012267217.1:63786190-63788249 GCF_000151885.1 Dipodomys ordii | reverse complement strand
GCCACAGTGCCACTTCCGGCTTTTTTCTTTTTGCTTATGTGGTGCTGAGGAATCGAACCCAGGGCCTCATGCATGCAAGACAAGCGCTCTACCACTGAGCCACCTTCCCAGCCCTGTGAGACTCTTATCTCCAATAAACCACTAGAAAACTGGAAGTGGCACTGTGGCTCGAGTGATAGATCGCTCACCTGAGCTGAAGAGCTGAGTGATAGTGCCCAGGGCCAGAGTTCAAGCCCTGTGACAAGGAAAAAAAAATTGTCTGCCTAGGCCTGGAGCTCCTGGCCCACGCCTAGCTACTTAGGAAGCTGAGATCTGAGGAACACGGTTTGAAGCCAGCCCAGACAATAATGTCCTAAGACTCTTATCTCCAATGAACTACCAAAAAAAGAAGCCAGAAAGCTACTATCCTTGAGCAAAAAACCTCGTGGAAGAGATGGGAGAGAGGGAATGGGAGAGAATGAGGGAACAGATGAGGGAACACCATGGGAAAAGAAATGTACTTATTTCTGGATGTTTGTAAAGGTAACCCTGCTGTAGATCACCTCTAAAACAACAATAAACTGTAACACACACACACAACACACACCCTAACTCAGGGGCGGTGCCCAGGCCCTAGCCTGGTACCCCAGGACTAGAAAAAATAATCTAGTATTTAAAGCTCTATTCTATGTGGTCCACAGCCACAGCTGGCCCCTGCCCAGAGCCTCCCTGGACACATCTCAGGTTCTCAGTCTGTTTGTGGTTAAGTAGATAATGGACAACATGAGCAGTGCACACCTGGTCTGAGACCACACCCACACTGGATCATCTGTGAGTTGAGAGAGCAGATCAGCAGGGAACAGCCAGCAATCAGCATATACAGCACGTGGCATGTCCATACCTACACACAGTGTGCCAGGGTATTATCTTGGGGGGGGGCACAGAGCCGGGACCTTGATGGTTGGTAATGGGGTGTGGTGAGGGTCTGTGGGTGTGAGACCAGACATTTGCATCACAAAGGTTCTCTGTTGGAATGAAGGCTGAGAGCTTAGCTGACTGCTGTGCAGAAAGCTTCTGGGCCTTTCCATCGCTGTGTCTCCATGGAAATTAGTTTGGGGAGAGAAAGGAGCTATTTTAAGGATGGGAGAGGACAGACCTGGTAGGCTGGGGTGAGGGAAGGTAGCTGTGGGGGAGAGCTTTTCTCAATGACTCACTAATTTCCCTCCTATGAAGGGGGAAAGAAATGGCTTGGAAAGCAACAGAAACCCTGGAGGGAGGCGGAACAGGGCCACGTGTCCTGCTGGAGGCATGAACCGGCAGCAGCTGCCCCCAGGGGCTCGCGGTACGGCCGGTGGATGGCAAGGAGCTGCCGCAATGGATCATCCGTGGTGACAGCCGTGGGCTTTGCACCAGCTGTACAAAATCATGCAGACAAGGGCCAAGAGGGGCGGGTGTGGAACCCGGGGCTGTGGGTCTTCACTCTCAGGGACCAGGGACTGTGGGAGGGGAGATTGTTACGTGAGCTTCCTTACAGAAGAGAGGGAAGGTGAACCACTTAGCTGACCAGGGGCCCAGGGTTGTCAGCAAAGGCGACAAGAGAGAATGTTGGTAGACTCCTTGGAGGATGGCGGTGGACTTCAGAGGCGGGGGTGCAGGGAGGGCTGAGAGCTTAGAAAGAAGAGAATGCAAGTTTTGCTGATTGCAGCTGTTTCTAGTTGTGCCCGCCCACATGCAGAGGCAGGTCCTCAGAGAGGAGCTGTGTTGGACTGTGGAGGAAGTAGGTTGAGTGGCATCTGCTCAGGCAAGGAGAGCTCAGAGTGGAGGGGTAGGGACTACAGGGTGTGCCCACAGTGCTGCTCTCATCCTGAGCGCTCCTGGAAACCTGGAGATGCAGAGCAAGGCTCTGGGTGTCCCTGCGGGGGTGCAGCTGCAGGCACAAGCCAGCAAATCAGTCCCAGCCTGGCAGCTGTCATAGGGTCACAGCCGTCCTCTGCACTGGGGTGCCCTGGGGTCCTCTGCACTGGGGTGCCCTGGGGTCCTCTGCACTGGGGTGCCCTGGGGTCCTCTGCACTGGGGTGCC
>NW_012267217.1:63765343-63785450 GCF_000151885.1 Dipodomys ordii | reverse complement strand
GTCCTCTGCACTGGGGTGCCCTGGGGTCCTCTGCACTGGGGTGCCCTGGGGTCCTCTGCACTGGGGTGCCCTGGGGTCCTCTGCACTGGGGTGCCCTGGGGAATATGTCTGGTTCTCTGCAGTTCTGCTCTGGTGGTTGCAGGGGTGGGGAACGTTTTTCTGCCTATGGCCATTTGGATACTGATGATATCATGATGGGCTGTACAATTATGAGAAACACGTGCGTCTGTCTTGCCACGTCCCGCTTGATTTTGCAGGCCCCATACTGCTGGTGGGCCGGACATCCCTCACCTGGGATAGTTCAGAACACTGGGGCCTGGGGATGTGGGTCAGGATTTACATGGGGGAGATAAGCCTGCAGGTGAGGGGCTCTCACCTCAGCGGGGTGAGGTGCTGAGAGCGTGTCTGCAAGTCCACACGGTTGCAGGTAGAGGCAGTAGGTGGGTTTCTTTGTGACTGTAAAGGACACTGCTCTCTGGAGCTTTACCCAGAACCCAGGCCTGGGCACTCTGTGAGCAAGACACCTGTTGTTTGCCTGAAGGGGCAGAAATGTTAGTCTAGAGCCAGGCGCTGGTGGCTCTCGCCTGTGATCCTGGCTACTCAGGAGGCTGAGATCTGAGGATCACAGTTTAAAGCCGGCCTGGGCAGGAAAGTCCATGAGACTTTTGCACTGTCCCTGAGTTCAAGCCCCAGGACTGGCAAAAATAAAAATAAAAAAACAGGGCTGGGTAGGTGGTAGAGTGCTTGCCTAGCATGCATGAAGCCCTGGGTTCGATTCCTCAGTACCACATACTCAGAAAAAGCCAGAAGTGATGCTGTGGCTCAAGTGGTGTTAGCCTTGAACAAAAGAAGCTCAGGGACAATGAACAGGCCCTGAGTTCAAGTGTCCCTTCCCCCAAAAAAAATTCAGCTTAGGACATGCCAACCAGCATCTACCTGTGCCTGGGAGCTGGACTAGAGGTTGCTTTCTGACCTGCAGGATGGCCCTGAAGATTGTTTACTTGTGGGGTTTGTGTGTGTGTTATTGTTACTGAAGTCTCTGGAATCAACATTTACAAAAGCTAGGAGAAATCTGTAGGTTGTGGAACATGGGCCAGGGTTCACGTCTGAAGGTTAGATGGCTACAGGCTGTTTGGAGTCTCAAGAAAATGCATGCATCCAGGCAGTGACACATCCCCTTTTCTCTACCCCTGCCTGACTTGCACTGGCTGTCTGAGGTTCCTGCTGGTGAGGGGAGCCCTCCAGTCCTCCCTACTGCTCCTCTGCATGCCCACAGCCCAGGGAGGCACCTGAGGGTCAGAGAAAACGAACAAAACAAAACCACACAGCCAGGAGCTAATGGAGAAAGGCACAATTTATTGGTCTTGCAGACTTTGGCTCATGGAATTGAGGGGTATGTGTGTATCCTCCTACTCTAGCAGTTTCTGGGTTTAGTTTCCTATATTCATTTTTTTTCTTGTTTCTTTTTGTTCATTCGTTTTTTAAGACAGGGTCTCCCTCTGTAGATCAGGCTAGCCTAGAACTTGCTGTGAGGCCCAGGCTGGCCTTTTATGATCCTTCCACCTCAGCCTCCCGAGTGCTGGGATTACTTACAGGTGGAAACCACCATACCCAGCAAGAATTCTATTCTACCAACCCCACAACCCAACATCTCACAACATCACTAGTTTGTTCTAGGATCCAGAGACATAGGGCTGAAAGTCACAGAGTACGGAGAGGAGGCTGAGTTGTTCAAGAGCCTGAGTCCAGAGGCCTACGCTGGTTATCCGCCAGGCTAAAGGGTGACCAACAGTAGAAATCCTTCCTTCGTGGGACAGTGGTGCGGGGCTCCAGTCAGCCCGGGGCATGGCTGCCTCCAGCACTGCACAGGGAGCCTGGCCCATTGGCCGGGGGCTTACGATCTCTCCAATGGGGAGTTGGAGCCTCCAGGCAAGCAGATCCCTGTCCTCCACGTGGGCCGTGCTGGACCTCCAGGCCTTAGCTACAGCAGGTGGCATCAGGGATGCAGGACAGGGTCACTTGAGACTCTTCAGCCACCTCCAGCCGAGCCCCAGACTGGCGCCAGCACCACAGGTCCTCTTAATGCTTTGTCCACACCATCAGGACACACAGCCTTCTTGAGCTGGTGCTCCTGGCTGGCTAGAGCCTCAGCTCAACATCACGGTCGACAATGTCTGTAAAGTACTTTGCATTGCAATTGGCCCACGGTGCGCATACCACCGATGTGGGTGAACAATTATTATTATTATTATTAATATTATTATTTCTATCTCCACCATCAGAGGGTTCTTCAGTTCTTTTCATTAACAGAGTGACCTGAACTGGCCTCTGAGGTCCCAAGTACCACATCTAAGCAGGGACCTGGGGGGCGCGGCTGTGCACTGCCTAGCTGGGGTGGTTTCCTTTTGGCCTCAGCCCAGTGTCCAGTGTCCAGTGTCCAGCCAGCCAGCAAGCTCCTCAGCCCCACAGAAGCAGGGCCCTTCACAAAAAAAAAAAAAAAAAAAAGGAAAGCCTTGCACAGGAAGTCAGGTAGGAGGGGCCAGGAGGACCCGGGGAGAGGCTCTGATTGGCTCCTGCTGCTCTTCTGGGTTCCTTGGCCGCTGCTCACAGAGGGCTTCACTGTAGGATGAGGAGAGAGAGGGGTGTTCAGGGCCTCATTCGACTAGGTGGCCCCCTACTACCAAAGACCCATGTTGTGGGCTGGGCGACTCCCTTGGACATGAAAAGTCAGCCTACGCTGTTCTAAGTACTTTAAACATATACTTATCTATTTATTTATCGTCAGTTGTAGGGCTTAAACTCTGAGCCTGGGCCCTATCCCTGAGCGAGCCACTTGAGCCACGGTGCCACTTCCGGTTTTCTGGTGGTTAATCGGAGATAAGAATCTCGAAGAGGGCTGGGAAGGTGGCTCAGCGGTAGAGCGCTTGCCTTGCATGCATGAGGCCCTGGGCTCGATTCCTCAGCACCACATAAGCATAAAGAAAAAAGCCGGGAGTGGGGCTGTGGCTCAAGTGGTAGAGTGCTAGCCTTGAGCTGAAGAGCTGAGGGACAGCGCCCAGGCCCAGAGTTCAGGCCCCACAACTGGACCCCCCCCCCAAAAAAAGAAAAGAGTCTTGAAGACTTTCTTACCCAGGCTGGCTTCGAACTGCAATCCTCAGATCTCAGCCTCCTGAGTAGCTAGGATTACAGGCTAGAGTCATGGGTGTTGCCCCTGAGCTTTTTTGCTTGAGGCTAGTGCTCTATCACTGAGCCACAGTGGCATTTCTGGTTTTCTGGTGGTTAATTGAAGGTAAGAGTTTCACAGACTTTCCTGCCCGGGCTGGCTTTGAACCATGATCCTCAGATCTCAGTCTCCTGAGTAGCTAGGATTACAGACCTGAGACACCAATGTGCAGCTCTTTAAACATATTCTAATTCATTTGCACATGTTATTTGCAATTAATATGAGATTACTGGTAGCATAGATAACATATAAACTGAGAAATGCATAATTACATAAAAATGAGACTATAGAGCGGGTTGCTCAGGCCTGTAATCCTAGCTACTCAGAAGGCTGAGATCTACAGGACCACGGTTCCAAGCCAGCCCAGGCAGAAAAGACGATGAAATTCTCATCTCCAATTACTTGGCAGAAAGTTGGAAGTATGGCTTAAGCTGTACAGTGCCAGCCTTGAGCAAAGAAGATAGGCAAAGCTGGGCACTGAGGATTGAGGTTCAAAGCCAGCCCTGGCAAGAAAATCTACGAGACTCTTATCTCCAATTAACTAGCAAAAAACCTTGAGCAAGAAAGACAAGCAAGAGCGTGAAACCCTAAATTCAAATACCAATAACAGCCCAAAGAAAGACCTAAGTGCGAATGTGAAGTCCTAAGTTCAGGCCCTAATACAGGCACACACACAAAAATAGCTAGCATACAATAATAATACCAGATGTGATAATAATCCTAATTCTCCCTATAAATCTGTAAGACAGATACTATTAATAACCCCATTTTACAGATAAATAAACTGAGGTTTAAGGCACAGAGTCAGGAAGAGAGCAGAAATTTAAATCCAATACAGCACTGGGGGTCTGTAGCTCAGTGTCTAGTGTGCATAAAACCCTACGTTTGACCCCAGCAACTGGAAAAAAATGAACAAGTTTTTTTTGTTTTGTTTTTGCTTGTTTGTCAGTCACGGGGCTTAAACTCTGGCCCTGGGCGCTGTCCCTCAGCTCTTCAGCTTAAGGCGAGTGCTTTTACCATTTGAGCCACAGCACCACTTCTGGTTTTCTGGTAGTTTACTGGAGATCAGAGTCTCAAGGACTTTCCTGCCTGGGCTGGCTTTGAACTGTGATCCTCAGATCTCCGCCTCCTGAGTAGCTAGGATGACAGTGTGAGCCACTCTTCTCCTTTTCTTTGTTCAGTGCTGGGTATTAAAGTCAGGGTTTGAGCATGCTCAGCAGGAGCTCTGTCAGCCGCACTGCATGCCAGCTCCCAGAATCTATTCTGAAGCATTTAGTTTTTCTCAGATTTAAAAAACAAAAAAACAGGCTGGGAATGTGGCTCAGTGGTAGAGTGCTTGCCTAGCATACATGAAGCACTGGGTTCGATTTCTCAGTACCATATAAACAGAAAAAGCCAGAAGTGGTGCTGTGGCTCAAAGTGGAAGAGCACTAGCCTTGAGTGAAACAGCTCAGGGACAGTGCCCTGGCCCTGAGTTCAAGCCTCATAACTGGCCAAAAAGAAAAAAAAATCCACGGGGCTGGCAAAGTGTCTCAAGCAATCGAGTGGCATGGCCCTGACTTCCAACCCCTCAGCAAATGAATCATAAATAATCTAGGCTCATTTCCTTCCAATTAGCCTCTTCCTTGGGGTCTGGTTCAGTCCCTCCTCTGTGCTTTTCAATCACAGTGCAGGCATTGTGAAGTCAATGCCCCTGGGGACAAGTAGCCCTGAGTTCAAATCCAGACTCCAACCCCAACGACCACTCACACATACACATGCATGCACATATATGTTCACGCATTCGAACACACCTGCATGGCGGTCCTGCCAAGTACCGCATCTTCAGGCCGGTGCTTGTGGTGCGGGAGCTCTGTGTTGTCGCGGTAGTCCCGGGCCTTGGAATGCTGCAGCTGCAGGACGGCCAGGCTCTTGGCGGGCAGTGGAGGCCGAGGCGCTGGGGTCGGGGTCCCCTGCTGGCTCATGTCTGACCTGGAAGGCTTGATGGGCCTCTTGGCTGGCACCGGGGCGTGGGAGACGGCTAGGGTCTTGGGCTTCCCTTGGTTCTTGTCCCCGCTGGTCATCCTGCCCTCAGTGGTGGAGGAGGAGCAGGTGAAGGAGCGGAGCCTAGGCGCAGGGCTGAGGAAGGGCGTGGGGGCCTGCTTGCTACCCTCCGTCTCCTGGGCTTTGGTGAGCAAGATGCTGGGTGATGCGATGCCAGGGTCTGGGCAGGGTGGAGGCTCTTTCGGCGGCATCTTGGAGGTCTCTTGCTCTTTCCTGGTTACCAGCTTAGGGAAAGAACTCACAGATCCATACAATGGGTTCTCAAACATCTCTGGCTTGGCGAGCTGCAGGTCCTCCTGCAGCTGAGTGTCAGTGGACCTAGAGCTGTGAGGAGAGGAGGGAAGTGAGCAGGGAAGACAAGTACTCAGAAGACTGGACGCCAGGAGTCAATGCTTCGTGGGTCTGGGCTTTTAGCTTGGGCTGCTAAAAAGGTTCTGAACTAAACAGAGGCAGTGGTTGTGTAGAGTGTATGTTTATTATTGCTCATTATCTATGAATTGCGTCTCAATAACAGATTTGAACGTTGTAAGATAACTAAGAGGAAACAGTAGTGTGTGAGTCTGTGTCCTCACAGACAAACTCAGTTCTGGCCTGAGCCGTTTCCACCACAGTCCACACCAGAGTGAGGGGCCTTCGGTGGATGTTTTGTAGAGAGGAAAAGGTAAATTTACATGACACCCCATCCTCCATAAACAAGCTGGCCTGCCCCGTCCTCTCAGTGCTGATAGACCTCTCTCATGGCTCTTCCAGGACACTTACAGCCATTTCTCCCTGGCAATTCTGCTCAGCCCCTCACCTGCATGGATGCTCAAGGAACCAAAGCCTGGCAAAGGATGAGTGGCCATTGGCTCCCCATCAGCAAGCACTGTGCTATTCGAGGAGGTGGAGGGCAGATGCTCCCTCTGGCAAACCCGCAGCAAGCTATGTAGGAGATGCTCCCAAAGAAAGCAAAGCTGCCAGGCCCCAGAGAACAAAACCTGTGACCGTGTAGCTGATTTTGGAGTAACACAGTACTCCTTCCAATGGCATAAAGTCCTCTCCTCAGAGGCCCTTGGGAATATAGTTTCCTTCAGAGCAAGGAGGAACAAAAAGCAGATGGTGCAAAATCAAAGGACACTTGGCGAGCTGCAAGTACTGAGGAAACAAAGACCAGTGGCAGGAGAAAGATGCAGCTGATTGGTAGGTAGAGAAGGAACAGAATTCCTCCTGGAAACCCAAAGGAGATGGACGTGGCAGTTTTTCACCCGCCTCTGCTTCTTTCTGACTCGTCACAATGCTGGCTTGCGGTAACTTCCTGTTGAGCAATTTATGAGAACAGGAAATGGGAGCAGTTTACTTTCTGGCCAATGGCATCATCTCCTGGAGCAGTGTTCTGGGTTCTGCTTATTGAAAGAATTCCATCTGAACCATATGTGGGTTCCTGGTCCCCTGTCCAGCTATGACGCTCATTACTGAGGGGCTGTTGGGAAGTACTGCTCAGAATCGTCCTGTGGGGCTGTAGGGACAGGGCAGGAAGTCCTCACACAGGTACAAAAGAGAAGAGAGGCATGGGGGCTTCCAGGAAGGCCAGCCCGAGGGGCATGATGCAGTTCACTGCAGCCTGAGGGGGATTTGCTCTGACTTTCTGGTAACACCTAGAAGCCATTGCATGATTCGAAGTGTGAAAGCCTTGACATAGTTCTGGAAGGCAGCCCCCAGTCTCCAGCGGCCTCCTGCAGCCTGCCTGGATCCTTTGTAGACCTATACTTCTGTGGCAAGTGATTGAACACCAACCTTGGGCAAAATAGCTAAGTGATAGCACCCAGGTTCCGAGTTCAAGTCCCAGTACCAATACACACACACACAAGTGGCACCAACCAGTTAGAACATGTAAAGTTCCAACAGCAGGTCCCAGGTGCTAGCAGTGGGCAGAGACCCAATCCCTTCCTCAAGGCTGCCATTCTGAAGGAAATAGCCAGGGGGCACCCGTGAGCAGCAAAGGATTCTCACCTTGACTCCTGTGCTCTGGGGCAGGGACCCCTGTTTGCTGTGGAGGATGAAAACTTCTTGGGTGATAAGGGTGGTTGGGAGGGAGGGGTAAGGGGACCCTCTCCTCTCCCAGGCCCCAGGGAGGGGTCCTTGGGCTGCTGATCGTAGCTCCAGGCTGTGAGCTGTTGGTCAGGAGACAGGCTCTGTTTCCCATGCAGGGGCTGCCCGAAGCGTCCCACACCCATGTAGTTGGGGTTGATGATCTCTGTGAAACCGGAGGCACCGCTTGGAGGGGCCCTGTGGGAGGAGGGAGAGGCAGCTCTTAGCACCAGCCTGAGGATGGGGTCCTCTCTGCTATCCCTCATGCAAATATGCATGAAATGCATGGACTGGAGCATGAAATGCTCCAGCCTTGGGCCAGGGGGAGGGCATAAGGTCATGGACAAGGCAGCCATTGCCTCTGTTCTCAGGGAACTCACAGCAACCAAGTTCAGTGGCATTTCCACTGTGCTGAGGTTTGATTGACAGGAACAACGGGCAGGGTTAAGATAAGCAGGGCAGAAGGGGGTTGGATGTGGACATTTGAGGAGAGGGTCCTTGAGCTGATTAGAAGGTACTCAGGCCTGGCACTGGTGGCTCACGCCTGTAATCCTAGCTACTTCAGAGGCTGAGATCTGAGGATCGCCAGCTGGGGCAGGAAAGTCCAATGGGCCTCTTATCTCCAATTAACCACCAGGAAAACTGGGAGTGGTGCTGTGGCTCAAAGTGGTAGAGTATGGCTGGGAAGGTGGCTCAGTGGTAGAATGCTCACCTAGCATGCATGAAGCTGTGGGTTCGATTCCTCAATACCACATACACAGAAAAAGCCAGAAGTGGCACTGTGGCTCAAGTGGTAGAGTGCTAGCCTTGAGCAAAAGAAGCTCAGGGACAGTGCCCAGGTTCTGAGTTCAAGCCCCAGGACTGGCAAAAAAAAAAAAAAGTGGTAGAGTGCTAGCCATGAATGAAAAAGCTCAGGGATAGTACCCAGGCCTAGTTCATGCCCCACAACTGACCAAAAAAATAAAATAAAAGATACACAGAAAAGAGAGAAGGGAGGATGTTCTCACTAGTGGCCAAGAGCAAGTACAAGAGCCCAGAGGTAGAGGGGGCTCAGCCTGTCCCAAGCTGATCTGAAGGCCAGCCATCCGAATGAGAAGCTGGCAGGTTCAGGTGAGGAGGGGTGGACAGGAGTGGGGTGGAAGGAGGGCATGGGTGGGGTCCCATTGGGACTTGTCAGCCATCCGAATGGAGATGATGGAGGTACCAGCAAGAGCTGGTAGTGGGGATGGTTAGCTTAGCCCTGTGGAGAAGGTCCAGACCCGGGTGAGGGAAACCCTCTCAGCCCCACACATGCTGCATACCACCCCTGCACCACGGGTGGGACCAGCAAAAGGAGCCAAGGCTCAGGCTGCAAGGAATCCTCTGCAGCCCCATCTACCCGAGCAGACCAGTCCCACACTTGTCCAATACCCGCTTAAGAGGTCAGTGCTAGTTCTAATGCTAGTCTGCATATGGAAGAATTCATTCACCTCGCAGAGCCTGCCTGTGGGACCTGACAGCAAGGCTGTCTTCCATGACAGGACAGGGAGGATGACTGAGAGGGAGAATGTCAGCACCCAAGGCTGGGATCAGGAGAGCTGAAATGGGCCAGGGACTGACTTAGAGATGGGAGACGCTGTGTATAACAGAGCTGAGGGCTGGAGGGACACGTGGCGTGGACATGGAAGAGAGGAAAGGAACAGGCTGGGCCTGTCTCCTGCTTGGCTCTGCTCCATTAGCTGGCAAAGAATCTAGAATGCTTGTTGGCTTCATTCTGGAACTCAAGACCACACCAGCAAATTGAGGCGACCCTAGTATTGGGGACTGCAGCCCTTCAGATATCTCTCTCTCTCTCTATATATATACATACATACATACATACTTACATACACACACACATGCTTGCTGGTCCTAGAACTCTTGGCCTGGGTGTTGTCATTGAGCTGCTTTTATTTTGTTCAAGGCAGGTGCTCTACCACTTGAATCATAGTGCCACTTCCGCTTTGAGTAGTTTATTGGAGATAAGAGTCTCAAGGACTTTCCTGCCCTGGCTGGCTTCAAACCGTGATACCCTGAGTAGCTCGGATTATAGGGATTATAGGCAGGAGCCACCAGCACCCAGAATATCACTGATCTTTAACATCCAGATTATTCCCAGTTCAGTCTCTGTCAAGGGCAACCTAGGTGCACCTTCCTCTGTATTTTTTCACTGTTAGTGATTTTTCATGGGGCTCCAGGGACTGCTGATGCCCTGGGATCATGGATCCTTCTACTAGGTTATGGTAGATTCCTAGGTGGGGGACTGCATCTAAGCTGCCTTGATTTCTCTACAGCCCAACACATAGTAGGTGTTCCACAAGACTTCTTTTACCTCTGCTTTAGCTTCTTTGGGTTCTTCCTTACCTTCTCTTCCTCCCCCATGGCCATGCTAGTCTGCAATGAATCCCATGCATTTCTCTCCCCTGGGCCCTACCCCACTCTACCTGCTGGGAGGCTCCCACTGCTTCACGGGGTCATGGCTGGTGAGGCTCTTCAGGCACTTTGTCCCACTGGACTCGTCTCGCTCCGTCTTTACAAAGTCTGGAAAAAAGGTCCAGAAAAGGGTACCTGAGGGCCAGGTCCCCAGAGTTTGGGCCAAGGGATGGCAAAGTAGTGTCTATTTGCGGACTGATGCTGGACAGTAATTAGTGGTACTGGGACAGAAATATTTTAAGCAATACTCTAAAGTCTGAGAACTGTCAGGTTCAGCAATCGATTGGTTATGCCTGCCTGGGATCCAGCATTAGAAGAGTGGGCACTTGTGATCCACAGTTGTCATTTAATGTGAAGGTGGGTCAGGGTGCCCAAAACGCGCTCTTGCTTTTTCCCCCCCATTGTTCTAGAGAGAGTCGTGGTATGTAGTAGCCTTGAACTCAAGATCCTTCTGTTTCACATCTCCTGAGTGCTAGGATCACAGGGACACATCACTGTGCATGCCTTTGATGGATCTTGTCCAAAAGGGATCTATTCTGAGGCCACAGCAGAAAGAACCATCCAGGGCTTGGCTGAGAGAAACCATTTACCCGTCCCTCATGCCGCTGTCAGTCAGGAGGGCAAAGGGGGGGGGCTTGCTTACCATACAGCTTCTCCCTCTTCTTGCCCTGCGAGGTCTGCAGCTTGATTTCCCCTCGGAAGTGGCCCATCATCTCTCCGTGGTGGGTGAGAGATGTGTAGATGGGCATCTGAGTCTCTATAGCCTCCAAACGAAGGGCAATGCAGCCCTCACCTGCGGGGAGGGGAGATGACAGTCCCCATCGAGACCTGGCCACCAAGGACTGAGCTCTATGGCTGCAAGAGTCCTTTGAAACCATTGCGCAGGCCAGGGGATTAGTTGGTAAACCCTCTGGACCGCACCTCAGCAATTGGGGCACACAGCTTAAACCTCACAGCAAAAGAAACTCTTGGATTAGTCAATGTGAAAAGAAAAATTAAATCCGAGAAAAATCCATCAGCAAAACAGACTTAAATGCTAATCTGATTGCTCTAGGAGAGGCTAACGTCCCAGGGTTTGGAACACTGTAAACCTTGTTTCAACAAATAAGATGAAGCTAAGTTGAAAACTTCTGCCGAGGGCTGGGAAGGTGGCTCAGTGGTAGAGTGCTTGCCAAGTTATGCATGAAGCCCTGGGTTCGATTCCTCAGTACCATATAAACAGAAAAGACTGGAAGTGACACTATGGCTCAAGTGATAGAGTGCTAGCCTTGAGCAAAAGAAGCTCAGGGACAGTGCCAAGGTCATGAGTTCAAGCCCCAGGACTTGCAACACAAACAAACAAGCAAAAGACAAAAGTAAAATGTAGACTGTCTGGAATGGTGAGCAGCCATCTGGGAGAGGCTTAAAGCTTTGCACTGTCAGCTAGGAACTGACTAGACATAAGAGAGGCACAACTCACAGAGGCACTGTTTATTGTTGTTTTATTTGTGTGCTGGTCCTAGGGCTGGAACTCAGAGCCTGGGCACCGTCCCCTAGCATTTTCATTCAAGGCTGAAGCTTATACAATCCTTGAATCATAGCTCTACTTCTGGCTGTTTGCTGATTCACTGGAGATGAGCGTCATGTGACCCAGGCTGGCTTTCAACCTCAATCCTCAGATCTTGGTCTCCCCAGTAGCTAGGATGACATGTATGGAGCCAGACCTGGGTTCAGTGAAATGTGGCAAGTCACATGACTTCTCTAGGCCTCAGTGCACTTGCTCATCTGTGTAGGGAGCTGGAGCTGCTTTGTAAGACCTGGCCAGGATTAAATCAGTACCTGCCATGGATCTGACACATAGGAAAGGCTCACTAAGTAGAAGTCTTGGGGCAGGAAAGATAAAGGTCCTTATAACAGTCTCCCAATGGGGTGAAGGAGAGGCAGGAGGGTGGGATGGGTTGGAGAGGCAGGAGGAAGGGATGAGGAGGAGCAGATGGGTTCTCCCCAGGATAGATGCTACCACCTCAGTCACTTCAGAGGCAGGTGTGGTACCTGGGCCAGGACACTTACCATAGGATTCATCACTGTCAGAGGACTTAATGCTAATCAGGATATGTTGGTCCAGTAGGTACTCAGGGTCAGAGATAATAGGCTTCAGCTGCAGAAAGGAGGAACTGGATTAGAGTCTACAGGGGCAAGCAAGCGAGGACACACACAGGTGGAGGAGGGCCACTGGTCTCCACGGGGGAAATAAGTAGGATTAAAGATGTCCTTATCAACCAGACTCCAGTCTCAGCTCCTTAAGTACCTCCTCAAGGTGCATTTGTGTACTCTTCTGGCTCAAGTGGAGTTAACTTTCTGCTCTGTCCCCTACCACCCGAACCCAGGCCTCCTATACTGGGCTGAGCAACTTAGCTGGGCTGACAGACACAGACTCCCAGGTTCCCAGGAGGAACCTCGAGGCACACACCAGCTCCTACGTGCTAGAGAAACTCAGGCCACTTTCCAGCCCCTCTACCACAGATGGGCTTTGGATCAGGCCACAAGCTGCTCTACGCTGTTTCTTCTCTTCCACACATCGGGGAAAGGCTCTGAGGTCATGTTTGGACATCAGGATGGATTTGGATTTGCACTTCCTCTGTTCCAGAGGGAATATCTGGAAATCTCTTGGGAATAATCTGGGTTTTGGGGACTGCAGATTTCTGGGAGGTGGGGGGGGGACAGCAGGAAGACAGGAGGCGCTGAGAGACTCCTGAGGGAGGGGAGGGGACAGCGGCAAGAGGAGCAGCGGGTCCTGGACACCATCTCCCAATGTGTCTCCTGTGGCCACGCTCTGTCCCAGCGTGAACATGGCCCAGGGACCAGCATGCTGGTGTCTCTGAACGCCAAAGGAGGAAACACTAATTCAAGCCTTGTGTGGGAAAGGAAAACTAGAGGACAGGGTCCAGCTGGGTGGGGTGGAGACAGCTCCTGGGAGGCCAGAGTCTTGAGGATGTGGAGATCTGAGATGTCCCCAGTCAGAGCCATCTGAACAAGCTGAGTGCACAAGTAATTGGAATTGCACCCAGATCAGAGAATTCTAAAGCTCTGGCCTCTGTCTCTGCTCTTGAGAAAATATGGCCTTCTTACACAGCAAGAGCTGGGTCGGGTCAATGCTTCATGCTAGCCTAGGAAGCCAACCCCACGAACCTGCGTACGACCCGCCCCAGCCCCAGGAGAGGCTGAGTCTCTCCACCCGAATACAGTTATCCTTTATTATTTTGGGCTGGTGAGACAGGCTTTGACTATGGAGCTCAGACAGGCCTCCTCCTGCCCCGCCTCCCCAGTGCCAAGCTTAGAGGCACACCCCACTACATCCAGCTTAAAGGCCATCCGTTAAAATTCACTTAAAGTGCCGGGTACTGGAGACTCAGGCCTATAATCCTAGCTACTCAGGAGGCTGAGCTCTGAGAACTGCAGTTCAAAGCCAGGCTGTCAGGAAAGTCCATGAGACTCTTATCTCCACTTAACCACCAAAAAGTCAAAGTGGCGCTGTGGCTCACATTGTAGAGTGAAAAATAAAAAACTGGAGGGGCAGTAACCAGGCCCTGAGATCAAGCACCAGTACCGACACGAAAAGCAATCAAGGCATGCCCGTTTCCTTCTGGGTGGTACCTGTGTGTGACCTTGCCAGGGGAGCCTCTGAGCCCCTGCCTCTGGCGATGGGTCCCCCCACTTCCTTGTACCCTCTTCAGTATGATGTGTAAAACAGTCTAGAGCACAACCTCCAGAGTCACGAAGGAAAGCTGGTATTCAATGACGACAAACCCAAACCAGTTAGTCTGGTTCTACCAAAGTTAAGCACAGACAGTGCTTGAAATCCAGTAAACCTAAAAGCTCCTTTCCTTCCTCTCTTCCTTCCTTAGTTGGTATCAAGAGACTTGAACTTAGAGCCCTTTTTTTTTTTTAGTCAGTCATGGGGCCTGAACTCTGGACCTGGGCGCTGTCCCTCAGCTCTTCAGCTCAAGGCTAGTGCTCTGCCACTTGAGCCACAGCGCCACTTCCGGCTTTTTTTCTTTTTTCTTTTGTGGTGCTGAGAAGTCGAACCCAGGGCCCCATGCCTGCAAGGCAAGCACTCTACCACTGAGCCACCTTCTTAGTCCGAACCCTGCATTCTTGCTTGACATTTTTTTTGGGGGGGTCCAGTTGTGGGGCCTGAACTCTGGGCCTGGGCACTGTCCCTCAGCTTTTCAGCTCAAGGCTAGTGCTCTACCACTTGAGCCACAGCGCCACTTCCAGCTTTTTTCTTTTTGCTTATGTGGTGCTGAGGAATCGAACCCAGGGCCTTATGCATGCAAGGCAAACGCTCTACCACTGAGCCACCTTCCCAGCCCTTGCTTGACATTTTTGCTCAAGGATGGTACTCTACCACTTGAACCACACTTCCCACATCTGGATTTTTGCTGGAGATAAAGAGTCTTGGCTATGTCTGCTTGGGTTGATTGCAAACCTCAACGATCAGATTTTAGCCTCTTAAAGTGGCTAAGATTACAGGCGTGAGTTACCGGCACCCAGTTTTCTAGGAGGTTTTATTCTCAAAGCAAAATTTAATAAACATAGTCCATAAATACTGTTATGAATATCCCAATGCCGGTGGCATTTGAAAGGCCCCCCCGCCCCCCCCTGCAGTAGAAGAGAGGAGGAACATCAGGGTCTCTTATGGCCCTGTTGAAAAGCAGGCAGTAAGCCACCTTGGGAGCTAGTTCTGGGCCTCCTGTACAATGGTGCCTCCCTCTACTCTGGCCCAGCCTCAGCAGTGAATTACCTTGGGAAGGGTCTCATCAAACCTCACCACCAGCTCTCCTTCATGTCCCTCTTCATTCTCTCCTTCCTGACTCTTGACAAAACCTGTTGGAGGACAAGAAGAATAAGGATCTGATGCAAAAGATCTCTCCCCTCCTGCTAAGTCTTGGGGGGGAGGAAGGGCACCAGTAGCTCATGCCTAATATAATCCTAGCTACTCAGGAGGCTGAGATCTGAGGATCATGGTTTGAAGCCAGCCAGGGCAGTTTGTGAGAGTCTTATCTCCAACTAACCCCCAAAAAGCTAGAAGTAGAGTAGTGGCTCAAGTGGTAGAGTGCTAGCCTTGACCCAAAAATGCTCTAGGATAGCACCCAGGCCCTGAGTTCAAGCTCAAGGACTGGCACGCGCACACATGCACACAAACATGCATGCACACACCACACACACACACACAAAATCTTTGGTGGTGCTTTAATGCCATATAGGAATCAGTCTTGCTGGGGAATTCTGTTTTTGTGCCGGGGAAGGGGGTGGTGTTGGTGGAGGGGATGGTCATTTGCCAATACTGTCTAATTATTTTTAGGAAAATCAAAGAAAGGCCTCGTTCTTTTCGGCTCCTCTCTGCAATAAACCAGGCCATGAAGAAGTCATCACATGGCAGGCAAGATTGGGAAGCTTGACAGCTTGTCCCAGCCACTCAAGATAGCAGCCTTTTGAAATTCTAATTTAAGCTTCCTAATGTGCTGTTTCCATAGAAATGTATGCAAATGTCTCCACCGTTTATTAAAAACACCCGCACAAAAACCTTCATCCTTTTTGGAACTGCTTTGACCCTGCCTGCTGGTTTCAGGGATTTGGTGGCAAAGGTTGTTCTACTCCCAGGACTGAGGCCAGAGAGGTCAGAGACGGAAGGGGTGAAGGGTCACAGCTCAGGGGCTCCCCATTTCTGGAAGCTTCGTTCACATCCATGCCTCTGTCTGTAGAGGTGGCTTCATCTCCTCCCTGTACCTCTCCACACCATCCCAGTGAGAACTGGGAACTGTGGAGACTGAGGTACTATGCCCAGAAATGCTGTCCAGAGAGGGTGCTTCCTAAACACGGTGCGTGCTGAACACTGCTGGCTGAGAAGGCACTGTCCAACCCTGGATGCCGCAGGTCACCCGAAGAAGGGGTTGTGGTGTCAAAAGGGGCAGGGCTCACAGCTCTGGGGTGCCTCTCTCCTGTCCTCCTGCAGCTCAATTCTTTTTGTGCCGGTCCTGGGGTTTGAACTTGGGGCCTAGGTGCTGTCCTTGAATTCTTTCTGCTCAAGGCTAGTACTCGATCACTTAAGCCACAACTCCACTTCTGGCTTTTTTGGTACTTAATTGGAGATAAATAAGAGTCTCACAGACTTGCCGGGAGCTGGTGGCTCACGCCTATAATCCTAGCTACTCAGGAGGCTGAGATCTGAGGAGTGCAGTTCAAAGCCAGCCCAGGCACAAAAGTCCGTGAGACTCTTATATCTAATAAACCACTAGAAAACTGGAAGTGGTGCTGTGGCTCAAGAGGTAGAGCACTCGCCTTGAGCTGAAGAACACAGGGACAGCGCCCAAACCCAGAGTTCAAGACTCACGACTGACAAAAGAAAAAGTCTCACAGGCTTTTCTTGTTGGGGCTGGCTTCAAACTGTGATCCTCAGATCTCAGCCTTCTGACTAGCTAGGATTACAGGAGTGAACCACTGGTGCCCGGCCTGCAGCCCACTTCTATGGAGCCCCACCTTCGAGTCCTTTGCAGAGGGCAGAAATGGGGAGAGACACCATTTCCAAGAATCGTGGCCTCCCCTACCCAAAGGGCAATTCAAGGGCAACTTACTCTCTAAGCAGCTCGAGTGGAACTCCAGGTAAAACTTGGTCTGGGATTTGGTCTTCAGCGTGGCACAGCATGCGATGAACTCAATCTGCCCTTGGCTGTTCACAGTGCCAGGCCCTGGAACAGGGGAGAATAGCAGTTCAACTGCACAGCCTGTCTGGAGAGGAAGCATCTTCTAGCAGTTTCTCTTTCCTCTTGGAGCTCACTGCCCTTGCTGAGCTGCTCCCAGGGTCTGAGGAAGGAGTCTTCAGGTGGAAGGAATTTTCCTTGAAGCAACGCTGCCTTGTCTCCCCCTCCCCGCCCCCGCCTCGGAGCGTACCCCATCGCTACAGCCTTTCTCATCAGCCACAGGCTGGCCATATGGGGAGCGGGTGAAAGGGTACAGTTACTTCAAGGAGCCAAGACCGGACCTCAGCTTCGCCACTGAAGCCATGTGACTTCCTCAGTGGTCTCCCCACTATCTTTGCTGTCTCCCCTCTGTTCTGATAGAACCATCAGAATCCTGTTCTGATGGACAGTGTGTACAATGGCTCAGACATTCAACTCTGTCCAGTTCCTGAGTCCAGGTAGAAGAGGCATGGTTTTTCTTTTTCTCCCCTTCCCCCCCAGTCATGGGGCTCGAACTCAGGGTCCAGGTGCTGTCCCTGAACTCTGAACACATTTTGCTCAAGGCTGGCACTCTACCACGTGGTGCCACAGCTCTACTTCTGGTTTGGGGTTGGTTAGTTGTAGATAAAAGTCTCACAGACTGGCTGGGAAGGTGGCTCAGTGGTAGAGCGCTTGCCTTGCATGCCTGAGGCCCTGGGTTCGATTCCTTAGCACCACATAAGCAAAAAGAAAAAAGCCGGAAGTGGCGCTGTGGCTCAAGTGGTAGAGCGCTAGCCTTGAGCTGAAAAGCTGAGGGACAGCGTTCAGGCCCCACAACCAGACCCAAAAACAAAACAAAACAAACAAACAAAAAAGTCTCACAGACTTTCCTGCCTGGGCTGGTTTCAAGCCATGATCCACAGATCTCAGCCTCCTGAGTTGCTAGGCTACGGGTGTGAACCACCAGCACCTGGCTGGTCTTTCTCCGTAGGTATGGTCTTAACTAGTCCTCACTGGGCTCCAGAAACTCACTGGCAGTGCAGCTAATGTGCTGCATTGGGCAACCCAGCTAACTGGGTTAATTCAGGTGGTGCTCTTATAGGCGCCCGTTCTCAAGCTGGCTTTAAACGAGTGTTCTGTCCTGTATTAATTCTAAGCCAGCCAAGAGTGAGAAGAAACATTTTCTTCTTCTTTCCCTTCAATTCTTCCTTCGTTCCTTTCTCCTTCCAAATACTAGAATAGCACCTGGGATGGCTTCTTCTCAAGCCAAGCTGGGCACCAGTGGCTCATGCCTGTAATCCTAGCTACTCAGGAGGCTGAGATCTGTAGATTGCAGTTCAAAGCCAGCCTGACATTAAAAAAAAAAAAGCCAGAAATAGAGCTGTACTCAGGTGATAGAACACAGCGAAGGGACACAGGATCTGAGTTCAAGCCCCAATACTGGCACATACACAAGCAACAAGAAAAAATTCTCTGCACTGAAACTGAGGTGTCACCTGGACACGACATGATTGATTTGATTGATACACCATGGACTTCCCAGAATGGTGGACCTTCTCCCAAACAAACATCTGATTGCCACAACTGGAGACAAGTGTTCACAGTCTTGTCACTGGGGGAAAGGCCACTGCTTACTGCTTACCGTTCTTGGAGACAAACTGGGAGGTGACTCCTGCCTCAAACGTGGCAAATACAGGGCTGTGGTCGCTGGTCATGATGTCACTGGTGCAGCCTGCAGGGCATGAAAGGCATTTCTGAGTAGGGATGGATTAGTTCTTCTAGTCAAGGCCTCGTTGGCAAACTCAGGGCCAGGGGCAGGCTGAGATCCACAGCTGGCAACTTTGAGACCAGGAAGCAAAGAAGCCTGAACTAGCCTGCTGGGTCACATGAGTTGGCACCCCCACCCCGGCCACCCCCACATCTGAATGGCTCCTAACTGATGCAGAAGCAGCCCACCCCACAGGACAGGCTGTTTTAAGACACTGGCTTGCAAGGTAGTTTATTAGGTAACAGTGGATGGCTGGGTCGGTAGCTCTAAGTCCCACATCCAGGACAACCTGAGTTCCTAAGTTCTGGACTCCCTTTTCTTTCCCATCTTCTTGCTTCCCTCCATTGCAAACTCATCAAATTGATACTTTGCCTTCAGGCATTTAAGGAAAATACCATTAGCAGATTGTGCTGTCTCTTAGGCCTTCTCTTCATGCTCTAAGCCTGGACCTCCATGAAAGATTTCAGCCTCATGGATGGGGGGATGTGTGTGTGTGTGTGGGGGGGGGCTTTTCTCTCTGTTCTCTGACATCTCCTGGTTCTCTGGTGTGATGGAGGCAGGTCCTAGAGGCAGGACTCAGCAGCATCTGGGCAGAAGGATTTTGCTGTGACTAGCTCTGTGCCTGATGGGGAAGGGGACATGGGCATGGATAGCTCAAATGTGGAAGAGGAGAGGGAGGAGGCAGCAGGCAGAAGGTGGGAAGTAGGCATTTCAGAGTTGCAGGGTGGGGTGATGACTTGGCTGGGGCTGGGAGGGACGCTGCCATTCTGCACAGCTAAAGGTGTAGTGTGGGGTCACTTCTGGGAGTCTGAGCTCTGGAGCAGAGGGAATGAAGGGCGAATAGAGGCTAACCTGTCCCCCAGGTGGTTGCTCTGGTCCTTTCTGATAGCAGTGATGAAGAGATGGAAAATGGGGCTACCTTGTAGGACCACAGCTATATGTAGGGATTTGCTGATCTCCAGAAATTATCTTAGAGGTTGTGAGTCCAAAGGTGACCTTTGAGTGGTGGCAAGATTCCCCTCTTCCACATCTCCTCACTCTGAGGAGTGAGATGGGGCTGGTGACCTGGATGGACAGGCCTAAGGTCATGAGCTGCCCGTCAGCAGACCCTGAGCCATGTGTTGCGCATGTGTGATGCATCATGGGAGCAGAGCAGCCTTTCTTGTAGATACCAATGTCTGGGAATGTGCAATGCTTTAAATATATACTGTGATACTCAGTAAAAGCCTTTTTCTCCAAAAGTAATTTCACTTGGAAGATCTTACTCAGTAAGAAATGGGAATTTGTACTAAAAGGTTCTTAAGAATAAACACACAAGTCATTAAAAATTCCAGCATCCTTTAGAGTACAGGGTCAACAATGATTTCTTTCTTCTTGTTTTTTTTTTTTAAGTGATTGGTTGTGGGGCTTGAACTCTGGGCCTGGGCTCTGTCCCTCTTTAGCTCAAGGTGAGCACTCTACCACTTAAGCCACAGTGCCATTTCTGGCTTTCTGAGTGGTTTATTGGAGATAAGAGTCTGATGGACTTTCCTGCCTGGGCTGGCTTTGAATTGTGAGCCTCAGATCTCAGCCTGCTGAGTAGCTAGGATTACAGGTGTGAGCCACCAGTGCCCAGCTTAACAATGATTTCTTAATTACCTTGAGAACTTATGCCACAATCATTCACTTACAATGGAATGTTATGTCTTCCTCACCAACTTAACTCAGCCTGACTCTATACCTTCTCAAGTATAAATGTGTTCAATGAGGACATGACTTCTCCTGTCCTAGCTGAATGTTCCCAGCCTTTGAAAGCCAGATCTAATATGGTTCTTCTCAAAAGAAATAATGTGCCACCTTTTCTTGGTACCAGTCCTG
>NW_012267217.1:63751877-63765192 GCF_000151885.1 Dipodomys ordii | reverse complement strand
GCTCCTGTCACCACCCCCCCCCCGCAGACAAGCACTCAGAAGCAGTCCTGACTCTGGCTCTCCCTCAGGGTCACTCACCGTAGGACTGACACACCACGTGCACCAGCGGGTAAGACTTCCAGAGCACACGGTCACACCAGGAGGGCAGGTTGTACTTCATCTGCAAATAAAAGTCATGGCTTTCTACAGTGCCTGCTACTTTAAAAAAGAGAGAAAGAGAGAGAAAGAATAAATAAATGGCACTGGTAGCTCATGCTATAATCCTTGCTACTCAGGAGGCTGAGATCTGAGGAGTGCAATCAGAAGCCAGCCAGGGCAGGAAAGTCCTGAGAGACTCATATCAAATTAACTACCAAAAAGCCAGAAGTGGAGCTGTGGCTCAAGTGGCTAGCCTTCAGGGACAGTGCCCAGGGCCCAAGTTCAAGCCACAGTATTGGCATTAAAACAAAAAGGAAAAGATCAATTCACTTTGCTGTGTTCTGCACCAGGCTTCCCCACTGCTCAGTGTCTTGTCTATCTATCTTCTCTTTCTTTCTTTTTTTTGCTTTGTATCGGTATTGGGACTTGAACTCAGGGCCTGGGTGCTGTCCCTGAGCTTTTCTTCTCAAGGCTAATGCTCTACCACTTGAACTATAGCTCTACTTCAGGCTTTTTGGTAGTTAGTTGGAGAAAGAGTGACTTTCCTGCTCAGGCTGGCGTCAGACTCCACCCTTGACATCCTTAGATCTCAGCTTTCTCAGTCGTTATAGTGTGAGCCACCAGTGCCCAACTTTTCTCCTCTTTTCTCTTTTCCTGTCTTCTCCTCTCCACTCCTGTTAATTGCCCTTCCCTTCTCTCCTCTCCCCTTCCTCCCATTCTGTGTATGTGTGTGTGTGTGTAAGTATTGGAGCTTGAATTTAGGGCCATCTCAACCAATGAAAGCTGGGCATGATGCTGTTATCACATCTACACGAGAAGCATAAATAGTAGGATCATGGTTTGGGCTAGCATAACACATTAAGAAACCATTAGAAAACCAAGCACCAGAGGTTCATGTCTATAATCCTAGCTACTCAGGAAGCAGAGTTCTGAGGATCACCTTTTGAAACCAGCCCGGGCAGACAAGTCCATGGCACTCTTTCCTCTAATCAGCAAAAAAGCCAGAAGTGGAAGTATGGCTCAAATGAGCCACAGAAACAGCCTTGAGAGAGAGAGAGGAAAAAAAGCTAAGCAAGAGCACAAGGACTAGTGTGTAAGCCACAGTACCAGCACAGACGAAACAAAACAGAAAAAAGATAATCCAGAAATAGAGGCACTGAAAAGTAAATATTGTGTGTGTGTGTGTGTATGAGAGAGTTATGGTGTGTGTGTGTGTGCACACACAGGTGCGTGTGCATGTGTGTCCTAGCTTGAACTCAGGACTGATCCTGAGATTTTTGGCTCAAGGCTAGTGCTCTACCACTTGAGCCACAGTTCCACTTTCAGCTGCTTTTGGTGGCTAATTGGAGATAAGAATCTCATAGACTTTTCTGCCTGGGCTGTCTTCAAACCACAATCCTCAAATCTTGGCCTCCTGAGTAGCTAAGATTATAGGTATGAGCCACTGGTACCTGGCTTAGAAAACATTATTGAACAAATTTGTTAAATAAAGTGATTAGATTTTTTTTTTGATGGGTACTCTTATGTTTATAAGCAGGAAAGGAAGAACCTAAGGGAGTGAGGATATTAATTATGGAATGCTCTCTCCCAAATCTGAAAATCTAGCTGGACATTTTTGCTTTTTTGTGTGTTTTGGGTTTCAACTGCCTTCTGGGAAGTAAATAGTAAGGGTCATTATTAGCTTAGTTCTTTGCAAAACCTGGGCAACCAGGTTTTGTGTGTGACACAAGTCAACGTGCTATTATTACTATTTAATTTAAAATTCTCTTAATTTTTTTTCTGGTTCCAAGATTTGAACTCAGGGGCTCATACTTGTTTGGCTAACACTCTACTACTTGAGCTATGTCTTCAGCCTGACTTTTTTGCTGGTCATTACTGACATAGAATCTTCTGTTCAGATTGACTTCAAACTGCAATCCTCCAGATCTCAGCCTCTCTAATAACTAGCATTACAGGCATGAGCCACTGTGCCTGGCTTCAACTTGTGATTTTTAAGTGCTATTCTTTCTGTTTTGTTGCTGTTGTGATGGAGGATGCTTTCTTCTCTGGTCTTTTTTTTTTTTTCCTTTAGTCATGGGGCTTGAACTCTGGGCTTGTGCACTGTCCCTCAGCTCTTCAGCTCAAGGAGAGCGCCCTACCACGTGAGCCACAGCGCCACTTCCAGTTTTCTGGTAGTTCATTGGAAATAAGAATCTCATGGCCTTTCCTTGCCCGGGCTGGCTTTGAACTGCAATCCTCCCGAGTAGCTAGGATTACAGGTATGAGCCACTGGCGCCCGGCTATTCTCTGGAATTTTTTGAACAGACTCCCCAGGTGTGAGATGGCAAAGGAGGTAAGGCCCGGATGCGGAGTGCTGGCTCTGGGACTCACCCCTGTGGCTTTCTGCTTTGTGTAGGCGTATTTGTCCCGAGTTAGCCTTTCAAATCGGTAGGTGGGCGCAAATGTGATCTCTTCCTCTTCTGAAAAAGACACACCTGGGTTCTAGGTTTGATTCCCAGACATCCACCCTCTCCTGAAGACCATCTTTACCCCAGAAGGACATCTGGGAGGCAGCAAGATGGCTGGAAAGGGCTCAAGGAGAGGCTGTGTTCTCACCAAAGTGCAGGAAAACCTTCTGCTCCCTTCGCTCTGTAAGCAGCTGGTCATGGGCCAGCAGATCCGCAAACTGCTGCTGCTTGATCTTCTGGATGATGGCTTCTGCCTCCTGGAATGAGGACAGGCACAGTGGGGCTCTTCCTCCCTTTCTTCCTCCCCAGTGGGGCCCGGATCTCTGCTGTAGCTCAGCCCTGGTCCCACCCAGGGCTGCTTCCTTGTGCTCAACCACTTCCCAAAGAAACCAGGAGAGCCGGGCACTGGTGGCTTACAACTGTAATCCCAGCTACTCAGAAAACTGAGGATCTCAGTTCCAAGCCAGTCGGGGCAAGAAAGTCCATGAGACCCTTTATCTCCAATTAAACAGCAAGAAGGCGGAAGTAGAGCTGTGGCTCAAGTGGTAGAGCACCGGCCTTAAGGGAAAAAACCAGGCATAATTGCAAGGCCTTGAGTTCAAGCTCCAGTATGGCAGATGCGTACATATATACACCCCCCAAACAACTCCCCCCCCAAAAAAAATCTCCAGAGAGCACTATAGTTATTAATCTAATATTTTAGGGTTGGTCCAAATTTGCATGTGGACCTGTTAGTTTTTCATACTGACTCTCTAGTATGGATTTTCTTTTATTTTTTTTTTTGCCATTTGTGGGGCTTGAACTTGGCCTGGATGCTGTCCCTCAGCTCTTTTGCTCAAGGCTCGTGCTCTACCATTTTGAGCCACAGCTCCACTTCCAGTTTTGGGTTGGTTAATTGGATCTAAGTCTCATGGATTTATAGCCTGGGCTGGCTTTGAACTGCAATCCTCAGATCTCAGCCGCCTGAGTATCCAGGATTACAGGTATGAGCCACCAGTGCCCGGCTATGTGAGGACAGGTGGGCTGCCTGTGTGGCTACACTGGAATGGAGGCCCCATCCCAAATCTCCTTCATCCTGGCTGTTCTGCCCAGACTATCGGATGTTGTAGTCAGGGAGTCCTCTCTCCTGCCGCTTCTGTGACCTCAAACGAGGCTCTGAGACTCCGCATTGGTGAGTGAGTGGCTGTGCTGGTCCTCCCCTGGGGAGCCAGAAGCACCCTTCCCACCCGTCTGTGGAAGAAGGCATGGCTGGGCATCAGCCAGGGCTGCTCCAGAGAGCTGTGAGGATAACCAGAGGAACAGAGGCGGCCGAGGGGTGTGGGTTAGGTGGGGAGATGGCTGGGGTGTAGGGGATGGTGCCCCTGGACACCCCCAGATCACCCGAGGAGGGGTGATGCCTTCGGTCAATGCCAAGTCTCTGGGCAGAAGCAAGCATGTGGGTTGTGGATGCTTCCTGTGGTCCCGCCTGCCCATCCGCCCTCAGGACCAGGAGTGGGCATCCAGCATGGAGTCTTTGACTCGATGGTGAGTCCACTCCCTTCTTACACCCGGCCTGGCTGGCTGAGATACCCAAGCAACAGTGTCTGGAGGACAGGCGTCCACCCCAGGCGCGTGGGAAGTGGACAGAAGCAGGAGCAAGCTTAACAAGAGGAAGCAGCCCAGAGAGCTGCTGCCTTGTCCCAGCTCCGTGTCCGTATGTCTCCATGGCTGTGTCCTGAGCAGACTCCCACCAAGTCTCAGTCCCTGACTGCCGCAGCCCCAGGCGACGCCTCTTACCCAGGTGGGCAGCTCCACGCGGTAGTTGAGGTCCCCAAGCCAGAAGAGGTGGGTGAAGCGGTGGGTGATGTTGAACGGACTCAGCTTTTTGTCTCCCAGGGCCAAGAACCGCAGGATGTTCATATAGTTCTGGTTTCGTCTAATTCAAGGGAAAAAGCAAGGTGTTGCTGGCACGCACCCCACCACAACAGGAAGCCCAAGGGGTCGTGTGGGGAGGGGAAACTGAGCTCTCTAGCCCCTCCCTAGTGACCACTTGAGTATGCCAGAGGGCAGGAAAGTGAGGCTTCTGAGAGACAGAGCCTGAGCAGCAATGGCCTAGCAGGGAACTGGAACCGGAAGTACCCTGATGGCTGACGTCATGACTGGGCTGGTGGTGTGGGCTTTGATCTGTGAGCAATCTCTAGGAGTTTGCTGGTGGGGTTGCCTGTGTTGAGAATATGGAAGTCCAGAAAGTTCCAGGCTAGGGCTGAAGGCATCAGGATGGGCAGGTAGAGAGGTAGGCAAGTTTACCTGGGCAAATGAATGTCTGCACGGGCTCTAGAAGAAATGAGCTCTATTACCTGAGTTTCTTTTCACTTCCGGAAGTCAGGTGGCTGTTAACAAACCCCAAGGAAGTGCCATTGAACATGAACGACACGCCCACGGCTCCCTTATTCCCTAAGGGAGGGAAGAGAAAGACGAATCAAAAAGACAAAACAAAACAGGCAAGGCCAGCATGGCATGGTAGCACAGGCCTGTAATCTGAGAACTGGAGAGACAAAGGGATCGAGAGGTCAAAGCCAGTCTGGGCTCCCTAAGAAGGCTCTGTCTCCATTATGAAGGGATAACAAAGCAAAGGAAAGTGAAAAATAGTCATGGTATTAATAAGAAGGAGAGAATTGAGCAGGGAAGGGAGAAGAAAGCAGTCACGTGGGGTGGGGCGACCTGCAGAGGGCCAGCAGCCTTGGACTTCTCCACAGGGCACAGGAAGGAAGATGCTGTCGCTCACTCTGGTCACCTCCCAGTAGAGGAGGGAAGGGGAGAGGTCAGTGGCCACTGTGCCAAGCAGACAGGGGACGGGGAGCATCAAGGAAGATTAGGGAGGAGGTACCCCTGGCTGGCTGGACGCCCTCCTACCTGGCTACCTCAGTGTTCCCAGTGAGACCATCGAAGACCCTCATTGAGATCATACCCTTTCTTCCCAGTATCTTGCTCTGTTCTAGAGCAAGTGTGTTCCTTGGTCCAGCAGCAGCTCCAGGGAAAGGTAAATACCAGACGACCAAACCAGAGATTGTGGGATCAAGAGTAGGTGCCTGGCAAACTCATGAAGGCAGGGGCGGGCAAATGCAGGCCACTGCCAACTCGAAGTGGGTTTTACATTTGTGTGTGTGTGTGTGTGTGTGTGTGTGTGTGTGTGCACGCCACTATTGAGACTCACAGGGTCTGGGTTCTGTCCTTACCTTTTTCACTCAAGGCTGAGGCATTACCTCTACTTCTGGCCTTTTGCTGGTTAATTGGGGATAAGAGTCTCTTGGATTTGTCTGCACAGGCTGCCTTTGCACCATGATTTCAGTTTCCAGAGTAGATGGGATTACAAGTGTGAGCCACTGGTGTCAGGCAGCTGTTACATTTTTAAATAGTTGGAGGAGAATCAAAAGAAAAGCAGTTTTAGCTGGGTGCTGGTAGCTCATGCCTATAATCCTAGACACTCAGGAGGCTGAGATCTGAGGATCACAGTTCAAAGCCAGCCTGAGCAGGAAAGGCCATGAAACTCTTATCTCCAATAAACCACCAGAAGACAGGAAGTGGCGCTGTGGCTCAAGTGGTAGAGTGCTTGCGTTGAGCTGAAGAGCTGAGGGACAGCGCTCAGGCCCAGAGTTCAAGCCCCACAACCGACAAAAATAGAAAAGCAGTCTTTCATAACGTAATAAAATGTAAAATTCTAGTTACTCAGGAGTCTGAGATCTGAGGATTGTGGGGCAGGAAAGCCCATGAAACTCTGACCTCCAACAACAGACTCAAAATACACACACAAAAGCTAGAAGTGGAGCTGTGGATCAAGTGGTAGAGTGCTAGCTCTGAGCAAAACTGCTCAGGGACAGTACTCAGGCCCTGAGTTCAAGCCCCAGGAACAGCACCAAAAAACAAATAAATAACACACACAGGACAAAAAGCCAGAAGGTGGATGCTGCTGGTGCCTCATGCCTATAATCCCAGCCACTTGGGAGGCTGAGCTGTGAGGATCACGGTTCTGAGCCAGTCTGGCAAAAAAGTCTGTGCTACCTGAGGAGGAATGGAGACCTGGACAGCACACCAGCAATGGTGACCAGAGGAGGGCTGGGATGCACTTCCAGCCCTCCCTTTCCTTTCCTGCCTTTTCTCCTCACAGGGCGGCTCTGGTGCTGCCTAACCTGGGCCTGAAGCGGGGTCCACCACTCATCCCCGGGCCTCAGGCAAGGCAGAGTATCGCCACAGCCCACTTCCACAGGTGCCTGGGGCAAACGACATAGGACCAATGGAACTTCAGCCACTCAGACTGGGCTAGGTCCACTCTCAGTGGACCTCGTGGTTCTTGGGGTATGGACTCGTGACCCTCCAAAGGTTGCAGAGCCTAGCCTCTGTGCAGGCCTCCTGAGAGGTCTCTAGACCTCCCCCTCAGCGGTGTCCTGTTTGCTCATAGGCTGTGGGTGAAATCCAGGCGAGCAGGGCTCTCGTTTTCCCCAAAACCAGCCTGGAGGCCATGCCATGGAGGTCACTGGAGGCGAGGCCTGGCTCAGGAGGTGAAGCAGAATTGTGCAATAGAAGGATTGAGCAAATGTGTGCAGTGGGGCGGGGGCTGCAGGGAGAGGCAGGAAGCCCAGGGAGGAATCAGCTGCAGACGAAGGGAAGTTCTGGGCTTACAGGCCATGCCAACGCCACCATTCCACTGCCACAGGAAGGAAGGAGGGCGAGCGGGTGTGGACACCCACTTTGAAGTTCGTCAGCAAAAAAGTAGAGAGCTTGTCCCATTCCATTGTAGCAGCTGGCTTCCTGTGGGCTCGGGGACCGGTCTTATCCTTAACACTAATGACCAGGAACCACTGGCCTGGCTGGGACTCCATCCATAGTGCTCCACACATGTTCAGTCCCTCCAATGCATACACACATGCACGTGTGTATGCACACACACACACACAGATGTGAGGCAGGGTCACACAGACTTACACAGACATAGACTTACAAGCACACACAGTGAAAGGGGGACAAGGGGAGGAGGAATGGAGAGGAAGAGGGATTGGGAGAGATGGGGAGAACAATGGAAAGGGTGGTGGTGATCAAGCTGCATTGTACTGGGCTGGGAAGGCTCAGTGGTAGAGTGCTTGCCTTGCATGCATGAAGCCCTAGGTTTGATTCCCCAGTACCACACAAGCAGAAAAAGCTGGAAGCGGTGCTGTGGCTCAAGTGGATACAGTGCTAGCCTTGAGCAAAAGAAGCTCAGGGGCAGTGCCAGGCTCTGAGTTCAATCCCCAGGACTAGCAAGGAAAAAAAAAAAAGGTGCATTGTACTCACACGCTGAGATGTTGAATCAAAACCCCTGTCTACAACTACTTAGAGATAATTAAAAATTTTTAAAGAATCCTAAATGTAAGATCCAGGTGAACTTAATCAAAATAGAACATATTTGTGCTTCAAAAAACACAACAACACACAAGCCTAGCTAATTTCCTCTGCAGGTTGTATTAATACACTGAAACATAGGCTGGGTCCCCTCCCCCAACTCACAGTCAACCACACTCCGACGAGTCTACTCATTCTTTTTCTGTGTGTGTATGTGTATGTGTGTGTGTGTGTTGTGTGTGTGTGTGTTGTGTGTGTGTGTTGTGTGTGTGTGTTGTGTGTGTGTGTTGTGTGTGTGTGTGTTGTATATGTGTGTTGATCCTGGGGCTTAGACTTAGGGCTTGGACACTGTCCCTGAGCTTTTTTGTTCAAGGCTAAAACTCTACCACTTGGGCCATAGCTCTACTTGTGGCTTTTTGGTGGCTAATTGGAGACGAGAGTCTCATTGGCTTCTCTGCCTGGGCTGGCCTGGAACCTTGATCCTCAGATCTCAGCCTCCTGAGCAGCTAGGATTATAGGCATGAACCACTGGCACCAGGCTCAGTCCACGCATTTCTACCTCCATTCTCGGAAGCAGCCTACTGCATCAGAGCTAGAATCAACATTTCCAATGTGGTCTACACCCAGCCCAGCATCTGACTCCTGTCCTAGGTTCTGGCTACTCAAATACTCAAAAGTGGGATCCCTAGACTGACCAACAGCAGTGCAGTCTCCTGGGAGTTTGCAGGACAAGGAGTCTTGGGCTCCACCTGAAACCTAATGAGTCACAGGCAGGCAGGCAGGCAGGCAGGCAGACAGACAGACAGACAGACAGACAGACAGACAGACAGACAGACAGACAGACAGACACACACCAGGAGAAAGGTGAAGCAGAGCATGTTGGGAGAACACGCTCCCTCCCACTCACCCAGGGTGTTGGCGATGCCTGTCTTCACGTTGTCCGTGCAGATGTGGCTGATGCGGTTCTCATGCTCTGGCTTGGCTAGCACCACGATGCGGATGTTCCAGAGTGTGTGGATGGCCATCTGGCAGAGAGGAACATGTGACACTGAGTTGGAGTGCTTGAGGCCAGAGCACAACCCCAGCCCTCTGGGATGAGGAGCCCTGTCTGTTGTTGCTGGCCTTCGAGGGACTTCTAATGATGCCCAGACACGGGACGAGGCATCTCAGAGGTGAGAGGCCTGGGCTACTGCGACTTCCATTATCTACAACAAGCCAGAGTGGGGAAGGGAGGGGGGATTTTTGGCAACAGCCCTTGGATCTAGATGCATCTTTCTGGTTTTTGAAGCTGGGGACCACAGATATCTGTTTAATTTTTTTTTTTTTTATTGGCCTTGAACTCAGGGCCTTGTCCTCTTCTTGCTTGGCTGTTTTTGCTCAAGGCACTCTACTGCTTGAGTCACAGCTCTACTTCTGGCTTTTTGGTGGTTAACCAGAGATCAAGGTCTCTCAGGCTTTCCTGCCTGAGCTGGCTTTGAACCTCAATCCTCAGATCTCAGCCTCCTGAGAGGCTAGGAGTAATCGGAGTGAGCACCGGCACCCAGCTAGCCCCACGAGGTGGAGAGACGATAGGCCGAATGTGCCCTGGCCTCTGAGATGCTTCTGACCCAGCCCAGTGCCGTGGATCCCCTCTCTGTCTGTCCATCCGCCCATCTGTCTCAACCCCGCCCTACCCCCTCCGTCTCCCCCGGGCTCACTGTTTTGAAGGTGATGCTGGTGATCTCCTGCAGGGAGTGTCGCAGGATCTCCAGCCACTCCTTCTCCCCCAGGGGGTCTTCCTGGGTGCCAATGACGTAGATGTCGTGGGGGATGTAGTCCGCCGAGTCGTCCCGCGTCTTCCCCTGCCCCTTGGAGAGAAACCAGGACGTGATCTTCTTGGGAGGGGGGGCGTTACCTTCAACAGCAAAACCCAACACCAAGTGAGTCAAAGGCACATCAGGTCAGCAGCGTCGGGGGATTCAACATGGGGTTTGTGTGTGTGTGTGTGGGGGGGTGATGAAGGAAGGGGCCTTCAGAGGGGAGGGCGCCCCCTGCCCTTTGCAAGAGGTCAGCCCTGCCATCTCTAACCAAAAGAGCTCTGCTGGCAAAGGGAGATGGAGAGCACCCTGTGCCTCAGAATGGATTCTTGAGGCCGGGTGTAGAAGGAATCTGGAGATCAGGTGACTGAAAGGGCCAGAAGAGGACACAGGACCCCCATGACACGGGCTGGGGCTCTACTCCAGTGCTGCAGTGACCCCTAAAACGTATGGTCACAGCATGGCAAGCTGGGGGCAGGAGGTGAATGAAGGCTGATGCCCCGGAGTCCCTGGGCCTCCCATCTCCTCCTGAAGCCTGGACCCTCAGCACTGCCCTTTCCTCTGTGTCCCCACCTTCCTCCAGCTGCCCCGTGACCACATGCTGGGCGGAAACAGGACAGCTTGACTCTGCCCAGGACAAAGGTAAATTGAATTTGAGCTCCACGAGCAAGTCTGTGTGTGTGCCAGTACTGGGGCTTGAACTCAGGGTCTGGATGCTGTCCCAGAGCTTTTTTGCTCAAGCTGGAACTCTAGCTGCTTAATTAGAGAAGAGTCCCATAGACTTTCCTGTCCAGGCTGGATTCAAACCTCTAATCCTAGATTTCAGCCTCCTGTGTAGTAGAATTACAGGCGCGAGGCACTGGCACCTAACCCATAGATAAGTCTTAGGTAAGTAGGCCTCATGCCTACTTAGATCTGCACCCAAGATTCAGATGAATGATATTTCTACCTTATTGTGTATTCCTAGTTGAATACTTACATGAAATTTTGTTTAGCATAACAAAATCAGTACAATATACGTATTTAGCATATTTACCTATACTAGTAATACTATACATACACACATATATGTATATATGTAGGTAATATGTATATATCCCACTGCATATTTCTAGTTAAGTGCTTAAAATTAGATATTTAATTATATATTTAGTATATAAACTATATTAGAATATAATATATATTTGGTATTATATGTAATTTGGAATCTATTTTATTTCTAGCTAAAGACTTACACTAAAAACTACCTTGTTTGGGCCAGGAAGGTGGCTTAGTGGTAGAGTGCTTGCCTAGCATGCATGAAGCCCTGGTTTCATTTCCTTGGTACCATAGAAACAGAAAAAGCTGGAAGTGGCTCTGTGGCTCAAGTGGCAGAGTGCTTGCTAGCCTTGAGCAAAGGAAGCTCAGGGACAGTGCCCGGGCCCTGAGTTCAAGCCTAGGACTGGTAAAAACAACAACTACCGGGTCGGTAGGAAATTCAATTATTTTTTCTTTTGGGGTCCAGTCGTGGGGCCTGATCTCTGGGCCTGGGCGCTGTCCCTCAGCTCTTCAGCTCAAGGCTAGCGCTCTACCACTTGAGCCACAGTGCCACTTCTGGCTTTTTTTCTTTTTGCTTCTGTGGTGCTGAGGAATTGAACCCAGGTGCCTCAGGCATGCAAGGCAAGTGCTCTACCACTGAGCCACCTTCCTAGCCCTGGAAATTCACTTTAATTTGTATCCTACATCCTATCTACCTGCCAACCTCAAACCCCCGTCCCCCAAGATAAGTCAGAGTACACATGACCCCATCACCTACATATTCAGATTCCTCCTCCCCCCAAAAAACCCTCTCAGTTTGGACATGCAAAAAGTAGCACCAGCTACTTTTAGGGTCCAGAGCCTGTTTTTTCTTCTCATCTCAGGAGCAGGGTGGCATTCCCTAGAAAGGAGGCTAAGCAGATGGTCTGGAGGCTGGCTGGGGCTGGAAGGGAAGGGGAAAGGAAGGGAGAGGAGAGGGGAGGGGAGGGACGGGTGGGAGGGGCGCAGGACCCACCCATGTTCCAGGTGCCGATGAAGATGGTGATCATGTCCGGCTCTGGCTGCTCCGAGTGCTTGTTCTTCATTTGCTGCAGGAGCTGGCAGAAACCTTCTCTCTTCTGGAGATGGAAGGACAGACAGGCTGAGGAAGGCTCTGCCGCCTGCCTGCCTATCACACACTGCCAAGGCCTCGCCAGCTTCAAAGCACTGAGGGGACTGGCAACCAGTGCAGACACCCAGGTGGGCAATTGGAGACATGGGCCTAAAGCCAGGAGGGGGGCCTCCCGACCCGCCATGCCATCGCAAGGGCGAGACTTGAAGAAAATCAGAAACTGCACCAACACCCACCCCTGGCAGCACACCTGCCAATCCAGAAAAGCTCAGATGCAATCTTCACATCTTACTCATGTCTTACTGTGGACCATCCATGAACTAGTGCCAAAGCATTTTTAAAATAAAACAGGAAATGGAGCTATAGCTCAAGTGGTAGAGTGTCAGCCTTGAGCAAAAAAGCTAAGAGACCAACATACCCAGGCACTAAATTCAAGCCCAACCTCCCCCAAAATCTAGTGAGTACGAGGCCCCAAGTTCTTTCGGGGGGAGTGCGTTGTGGGGCTTGAACTCAGGGTCTGGGTGCTGTCCCTAAGCTTTTGTGCTCCAGGCTAGTTCTCTACCACATTGAGGCACAGCTCCACTTCTAGTTTTCTGGTGGTTACTTAGAGATAGGAGTCTCACAGACTTTCCTGCCCAGGCTGGCTTTGAACCAGGATCATCTGACCTCAGCCTCCTGAGTTGCTAGGATTACAGGCATGAGCCATCAGTGCCCAACTGGAGTTCAATCTTTGCCACTACTACTACCAGAAAAAAGAAAAACAAAACAAAAAAAAGGTGGTTGACACTTACTTTAGAGTCAGCAAAGACATACTCCTTCCGTAAGGTCTTCTCCTTTTCTGTCTCCACCAAAATCACCAGCTTGTTCAGAAACTTCTGTGATTTGATGAGTTGTAGGACTAAAGGAAAACCATGTTTATGGATTTGTTTCCAAGTGGCAGGGTGAGTCCAGCCCCACCTCACCCAGCCTTGCCTTCTCCTAGGCTGAGCCTTGGTGGGCTTCTAGGATGTCCTCCGGGATCCGTGCTATGCATTTTCCAGATTGAATTAGAGGTGGGGTGGCCAGAGACAGTGATCATGACCTAGCTTCTCATCTTTCTCCCTCGGCTCCCTTCTTCCTTCTTCTGCTTAATTTACACTTAAATTTCAAAGTTTTACTTAATTATTAGTTTCACTGATTCTAAGAGTTATACTTTTACCACTTTTAAGTTTCATACATGTATATATTAATGAGCATTGATCATATTTACCCTCCATTATTCCCCCTTTTCTCCTTTCCCTGGGGTATCTTTCCTCTTTCCTAATAGTTTCTCTTCTATTTTCTCTGTGTGTGTGTGTTGGTGTTGGGCCTTGAACTTAGAACCTAGGCACTGTCCCTGGACTTTTTGGTAAGGCTAGTGCTCTACTACTTGAGCCACAGCTCTACTTCAGGGTTTTTTGGTGCTTAATTGGTTT
>NW_012267217.1:63748019-63751482 GCF_000151885.1 Dipodomys ordii | reverse complement strand
GCTCAAGTGGTAGAGCACTAGCCTTGAGCTGAAGAGCTGAGGGACAGCGCCCAGGCCCAGAGTTCAGGCCCCATGACTGGACCAAGAAAAAAAAATATATACTCGTTATCTTGCCCATGTAATTGTAACCCCTCTGTACGGTATTTTCACAATAAAATAAAGAAATAAATAAAATAAGTCTAGACTCCATATATGGAAGAAAGCATGCTACTTGTCTTTCGTTGTCTTGGCTTATTTTGTTTAACATGATATTTTGTTTAACATGATCTCCAGTTCTATGCATTTTCCTGTGAACAACTTTTCTTTTCTTCCTTCTTTTCTTTCTTTTTTTTTTTTGTTGGTCATGAGGCTTGAACTCTGGGCCTGAGCTCTTCAGCTCAAGGCTAGTGCTCTACCACTTGAGCTACCGTGCTAGTTTTCTGGTGGTTTATTAGAGATAAGAGTTTCATGGACTTTCCTGTCCGGGCTTGCTTTGAACCATGATCCTCAGATCTCAGCCTCCTGAGTAGCTAGGATTTGGCCACCAGCACCCAGCCAACTTTTCTTTTCTTTACCTTTTACCCTGCTGGTACCAGGGCTTTAACTCAGGGCAGGGGAACTGGCCCTTAGCTTTTTCACTCAAGGCTGGTATTCTACCACTTGAGCCACAGCTCTAGTTTTGGCCTTTTGGGGTTTAATTGGAGATGAGAGGTCTCCTACCTGGGCTAACTTTGAATTACATTCAGACCTCAGCCTCCTGGGTATATAGGATCAGGGGCACGAAGGCCGAATATCATATATTTGCTATATATGCCACATTTCCTTTATCCATTTATCTGTCAATGCGCATGTAGGCCAGTCCCATAGTGTGGTCATTATGGTTAGTACCATGAGAGACGCGAATGTTTGGATGCTTGCATTGTTTGCTGTTTGTTTCCTCTGGATAAATATCCAGAAGTGGTATAGCTGGCTCATGTGTTGGCTTTAATGTTAGTGTTTTAAAGAACCTCCGTACTGATTTCCAGGGTAGTTGCACTAATTGACAACTGTCCTAACCATATATAAAGGTTCCTTTTGTCCGGCATTTGTTCTTGTTTTCTTTCTTCTGACTGGGCTAAGATGGAATCTCGAGGCAGTTTTGATTTGAATTTCTCTGATAGTTAAAGATGTTGAACAATACTTCATGTGTTTTTAATTGATCATTTATATTTCTTTTGAGAACTCTGGTCAATTCACTTACTCATTTATTGATTTATTTGTTCTTTTGATATGTTTGAGTTCTTTATATATTCTGATATTAATTCCATCAGATGAATAGCTGACAACATTCTATCTTTCCACTATAGTAATTGTTTCCTTTGCTGTGCAGAGGTTTTTTTAACGATGGTAACTGCATTGGCCAGCTCTTGCTCATATTTTCTGAGCTATTACAGTTTTCTTCAGAAAACCTTGATGGTATTGATATTCAGCCCTATAATCCTAACCACCTGGGAGGCTGAGATTGGGAGGATTCAGCTTCAGGGCTGGTGCTCTATTACATGAGCCACAGCTCCACTTGTGGTTTTTCAGTGGTTAATTGGAGCTAAGCATCTCACAGACTTGTGGTTCAAAGGCAAATTCTTAGACTTAGAGGAACGTGATTGACTGGTACCTGGCTGATATAACCATCTTACAGATGGAATGGAGGCACAGAGAGGCTAAGTAACTAGGCCAACAGGACTCAGCAGACAGGTTGCAGAGTCTGGATTTGAACCTGGTCAGTCTCAAACCACAGGGTGGAACACTTATCCACAGTCACTCCCTCCCCCAGGATCTTAGCTCAACAACACTCAAGCCTGGCACTTCCGATCTTGCTTCACGGTTTCCCAAAGCCTGCCTGGCATCTGAGATAACATCTAAGCTGTCCAACACACCCCACTCTCCAGCACTGGTTCCCCGCCCCAAGCGCTCCCCTCCATGAGGCAGGGGTCTGCACAGCTGTTCCTGCGGAATGCTTTTTCCTCAGTCCTGGTCACTTCCACCTTGCAGTGGAGCTCATGTGCCTGTGGCTCAGAGGAGCCCTCAGTAGCTCAAACCACTGGAGTGATCCATTTACACGAACATGTCTTGGCCAGTCAAGGCACCATGATAAAAAGTGAGGTAAGAATGGGGGGACTGGGCTGGGCGCTGGTGGCTTGTCTCTGTCATCCTAGCTACTCAAGAGGCTGGGATCTGAGGATTACAGTTTAAAGCCAGTGTAAGCAAGAAAGTCAGGGAGCCAAGGCTCAAGGGGCTGATCCCAAAGGGGTTGCTGGGGGCTGGGCTCTGTTCTGTGTAGTTCTTTGTCCTCCTCCTCCTCAGTTCATAGAAGAGGAGACTAAGACCCAGAGAAGATAGTCTGCATCTATTGGCTATGCCAATTGGTAGCTATGAACACTAGGCTATTTGGGACAAGAACACACACGCACACACACACACACACACACACACAGCACAGAGCATAGCATGTACATATACAAAACTAGTGCTGGGTCAGGACATGCTAAGGTGACATGTATAATCGTTTCTAGGGGTTCTGCAGCAGGGAGGGAATTCAGGGAAGGCCCCAAGGTGACCTTGGGGCAGGGCAGGAATGGTGTAGCAAGGTGAGCTGGGGTTGTCCACAGTGCTGGAGTCTGGCCTGGCCTTTCCTGAGTCGGGCCCGGGATGCTTATTCCATGTGCCCTGCGGGGAACCAGGGCATAGGACCTTACTTTTCTTGTGGCTGTAGAATTTGTCTTCAGACCCGTCCTTGGACTTCTTCACGATCAGTTTCCCGGATTCCACATCCACTTTGAGGTGTATTTTCTGCGGAATTCCCAGAGACTCGGACTTCACCTTTACAGAGAAAGAGAGGCAGTCCAGTAACTTTCTGGGTGGGATTTTGTGATGCCAGCCCATGCGGCCCTTAGCATCTGGCTGGGCAATGCTGGACCAGTAGCCCAAGGGCCATTGAGCTGCTGTCCCCCAGCCTCTCCCACTCACCCCACAGCCCCTAACATGCACACTCCAGTGTCCTCAAGAATGAAAGCCCAGTACTAGTGGCTCATACCTGTCATTCTAGCTACCCAAGAGGCTGGGATCTTAGGATCATGGTTCCAAGCCCCAGCCTGGACAGGAATTCTGGCGAGACTCTTCTCTCCAATATACTACTCAGAAAAAGCTAAAAGTGGCGCTGTGGCTCCAGTGGTAGAGTGCTAGCCTTGAGGCCAAAGAGGCTCAAGGACAGTGTCCAAGCCCTGAGTTCAAGCCCCAGAATCAGAAGAAAAAAAAAAGCCAAGCAAGAGCACGAGGATTTGAGTTCAACACAGTGTCCACACACAAGAGAGAGAGAGAGAGAGAGAGAGAGAGAGAATGGGTGGGCACCAACTATGTACCCCAGATGTTTTAAGCAGGTGGAGACAACAGATGAACCTCTGAGGGGGCTGGGAAGGTGGCTCAGTGGTAGAGCGCTTGCCTTGCATGC
>NW_012267217.1:63743817-63747254 GCF_000151885.1 Dipodomys ordii | reverse complement strand
GGAGGGAGGGAGGGAGGGAGGGAGGGAGGGAGAGAGGGAGGGAGGGAGGGAAGGAAGGGTTTGAACACAGATCCTGGACTCTGTCCCTTAGCTTTTTTGCTCAAGGTTGGTGCTCTCCACTTGAGCCACAGCTCTAGCTCTAGTTTGAGCTGTGGTGGGTTTTTTTGGTGGTTAATGGACAATCAGATTCTTAAGACTTTCCTGTAACTGTGATCCTCACATCTCAGCCTTCCTGAGAAGCTGGGATTACAGGCATGCGCAGCAGCACCCAGAGAGAATCACATTTATATATCCTGGCGCAAGAAGGAGCTCCCCCCTTGTGCCTGCTCATGAAGGGGACTTACAGAAGCCTCTAGGCTTTTCTTTTTCTTTCTCTCTGGGCCTGGGCGCTGTCCCTGAGCTCTTCAGTGCAAGGCTAGCGCTCCACCACTTGAGCCATAGCACCACTTCCAGCTTTTTCTGCTTATGTGGTGCTGAGGAATCGAACCCAGGGCCTTCATGGATGTGAGGCCAGCACTCTACCACTGAGCCACCTTCCCAGTCCTTATTCTTTTCTTTTTGGTTGATCATGGGGTTTGAACTCTGGGCCTGGGCGCTGTCCCTCAGCTCTTCAGCTCAAGGCTAGCAGCTCTACCACTTGAGCCCCAGCGCCACTTCCGGTTTTCTGGTGGTTGATTGAAGATGAGAGTCTCACAGACTTTCCTGCCCAGGGCTGGCTTTGAACCGTGATCCTCAGATCTCAGCTTCCTGAGTAGTTAGGATGACAGGTGTGAGCCGCCGGTGCCCGGCTCAAATGCCTCAATTCTAACATACAACCACCTTCCTAGCAAGGTGCTTCTGCCCACTGCCATCCTCCACCAGAGGACTTCAAAATCCCTTCTTCCACAGGCAGCAAGGTGGAGCCAGAGCAGGCCCCGCCGTCCCACCCCACTTACCTCAAAGGTGACTGGGGGGATGAGGGAACGCCGGTGGGGGGCCTCCGAGCCCTCGTGCAGTAAGGCCTTGACCTGTGGGTGGCAGGGAGGAGGTGAGAGGGCACAGAGCCTGGGTCTGGCGTTCTCCTTGCAGAGGGAACCCCAGCAAAGTCAAGAGGCGCCGCAGGGCCCCCCTCCGCTCCCCCAGCAGGTACCTTATCTTCAATGGAGGACAGCAGCCCCATCAGCTGGCTGAGCTTGGCCACCATGGTGATAGGACTGGCCTCGCCTGGCACCTGGAAGATGAAGATGGTGGCTCAGCTGAGTGCAAACCACAGGGAGGTGTCATGAGGAGCCCCCCCCCAACATGGCTCCTCATCCCATGCTCCCAGCAACTCCACGGGCACCGCTACCACCCCCCTGCACACGGGACACCAGCCTCCCCATGTCTTCAGAGCCCAAAAAGCTCAGCGCTTCTTCCATCTAAATCCAACTCTACATGGCTTCCCCTCCTCCCACTCAGCTACTTAAAACTTCCAGTGACGCTGGGCGCCAATGGCTCACGCTTATAATCTTAGCTACTCAGAAGGCTGAGATCTGAGGATGGAGGTTCAAGGCCAGCCTAGGTAAGAATGTCTGTGAGACTCTTATCTCCACGGAACCACCAAAAAGCTGGAAGTGGCACTGTGGCTCAGAGTGATAAGTGCTAACCTTGAGCAAATGAGCTCAGGAACAGCACCCAGGCCCTGAGATCAAGCCCTGGAGATAAGAGTCTCACAGACTTTCCTGCCCAGTGGCTTTGAACCAGGATTCGCAGATTTCAGCTTCCTGAGTAGCTAGGATTACAGGTGTGAGCCACTGGTGCCTGGGCTGCCTCAGTGCTCACCTCTCTTTCCTCCAGCTTCCCCTGAGTTAGTGTGTCTGCTCTGCTTCTACCACACACCCACTTTTAACGCTTAATCCCCACCCCCCCCCAGCTGCTGGCGGCTGAAGGAAGAGCTCTGTGGAAACCCTGGCCCTTCTAGAAGGCCCCACGCGACCTGGTGCCCTCGCCCTGAGTCACGCTCAGCCTCAGATCCACTGTGAGTCACACACTGAGACTTGGATTCCACCTGGCACCAACACTTCCCTGTGGCTCAGGTCTCAGACCCACCAAGAGCTTGTCCCCAACTACTCTAGGGAAAAGCCACCAAGCCATCTCTGTCAATCCACCCTGCTCTGTCGCCACCACCAGAGTCACGGCCTTCATGTATGAGCTGACCATGTGCTTCCCTGGCTAGAACACAGGCATGGTGAGGATTGAGCCTCAGAGCTCTGTGCTCAGCAGCGCAACCCGGGCGCTTGGAACAGGGGCCTGTGAAGATGCTTAGTGGAGTTGTTTGGTGGACACAGCGGCACAGAAGCCTCAGGCCTTGTACCCATCTGCCTGGCGGTGGGTCTATGTTCTCAAGCATTTATTTATAGAAGACATGTCTGCCAGGCTGTGGCTGTGGCTGGGTAATGGAGTGATTACCTAGCACGCGTACTGAGTTCCACCAACAGCACAACAAAAAAACACGGTAAAAGAAAATCACAAAAGCCAGGTGCACCAGTGGCTCATGCCTGTTATCCTAGCTACTCAGGAGGCTGAGACCTGAAGATCATGGTTCAAAGCCAGCCTGGGCAGGAAAAGTCCATGAGACTCTTATCTCCAATAAACCATTCAGAAAACTGGAAGTGGCACTGTGGCTCAAGTGGTAGAGCACTGGCCTTGAGCTGAAGAGCTGAGGGACAGTGCCTAGGCCCTAAGTTCAAGGCCCATGACCGACAAAAAAAAAGAAAAAAGAGAAAAAGAAAATCCAGAATATCTACTCTATGGCAGAATTTGTCAATAAGACCCCATCCCTGCTCTCCAGGAGGGAATGAGAGACTCAGACACATGTATGACTCACGAAGCAGAACAGAGAATTACATTACCAGGCTATGCCTTCCCTCCCCTCCCTTCCCCTCCCCTCCTCTCTTTTCTTCTTTCTTTCTTTTGGCAGTACTATGTTTGAACACAGGGCCTCACTTGATTCACCTGCCTGGCAGTTTTGCCTTAATTATTTTCTAATAGGGTTTGGGGTTTATGGCAGGACTACTTGGGACAGCAGTCTTACTTGTGGTTCCTGCAGAGCTGGGGAAACAGGTCTGTCCACCACACCCAGCTACTGGTTGAGATTGGACCTCTCAATTTTTTTTATTTTTTTATTTTTTTTGCCTAGGCCAGCCTCAAATTGACATCCTCTCATTCTCTACCTCCAGTGTAGCTAGGATTATAGGTATGAGCCATGAGCACCCAGCTCTGCTGGCTTTCTTTTTGGTTGTTGGTGATTTTGTTTGATTTTGGTTGTTGCTATTTCCTTTCTTTCTTTTTTCTTTTCTTTTGTTGGTCGTGGGGTTTGAACTCTAGGTCTAGGCACTGTCCCTCAGCTCTTCAGCTCAAGGTCAGTGCTCTACCACTTGAGCCACAGCACCACTTCCAGCTTTTTCTGCTTATGTGGT
>NW_012267217.1:63719185-63742004 GCF_000151885.1 Dipodomys ordii | reverse complement strand
GGCTGGCTTTGAACCGCGATCCTCAGATCTCAGCCTCCTGAGTAGCTAGGATTACAGGCGTGAGCCACCAGCGCCCGGCAAGTCTCTATTCTTTATAACTCATGTGCTTGGGGTATTTTGTTACAGCCACAGCAAGGTGCTGGAGCACAGCCATACCATGCTCAAGGCCATTCCCATCCCTGGCATTCCCAACCACCTGCCACCATCTCACCCTCTTAATGCCTAGCAGTGCTTCCTCTGACTACGGTGTAGTTTTTCCTTCCTCCATAATAATGTTCACAATCTGCCTGCAGTTATTTTTTTTTAATTCCAACATGTTTTATTTGTGAATAAAGTCAAAGCGGAAAACTTGTTTCACAAATCTATAGGTAAATGCAAAGGACTAAGAACTGGCAATGTGAACGTGCAGAAACAAACCACGACTAGAGGAATGGTTCTATGAGAGAGCAAAGCCAACCATCACTCATCAGGGAAGGTGCCTGCAGGAATGGACCCAGACGCAAGCAAAGGCAGAGCCGAAATGCTGCCTGCTGGCCAGTAGATGGGGCTGTTTTGAGGCAGGGGCACCTGAAATCACGCCTCTCTCCCTCTTTAGCTGTGTGACTTTGGGGAGATCTGATGGAATACTACAAAGCACCAAGGAAATGGCTGACAAAGACGGAGTTCTTGGAACAAGGAGTTTACAGAAATATTGGGACTTTCCCTATCGTTCTGTATATGAATGGCAATGGCTGGAGAAATCCTTCCGAGCACAAGTTCACTTAAAATGCGCGGCTCCTCTAGTCTTCATTTTGCTGCAGGAAACAGTGCTGACTGAGGTCACATCTTGGGTACTGTTCAAGGTCTTGTTCGATGGCTCTGCTGGTGGCAAATTTGGGAGCATTTCTGGCTGTCTTAAGTGGAGGAGGCTAACGGCATCCTCTGGGGAGAGAGTGGGCTGTGTCCTGCGGTGCACGGCTGAGTCAGCCCCAACAAAGAACAGCCCAGGCCAAATGTCAGTGATACAGAGGCTCAGGGCACAATTCACAGCGCAGCCCGTTACTGTTGCTGGGTGGGTGGGTAGTGGTGTCACATGGAGGACTTGAACTCCTGCTATTCCCTTTGCTTTCTCCCCCTGATCTCCAGTACTGGTTTTTGTTTTTTCTGTCATGGGGAACTCTGGGCCTGGGTGCTGTCCCTGAGCTCTTCAGCTGAATGTGAGCACTCTACCACTTGAGCCACAGCACCACCTCTGGTTTTCTGGTGGTTTATTGGAGATAAGAGTCTCATGAACTTTCCTGCATGGGCTGGCTTTGAACCGGGATCCTCACATCTCAGGCTCCTGAGTAACTAGGATTACAGGTGTGAGCCACCAGCACCCGGCTAGGGCAGATACTGAGTTATGGCTCCAGCCCTGATTTTTGCTCCATTTATGTATGTACGTATGTATGTTGGTTCTGGGGCTTGAACTCTGGGCCTGGGCACGGTCCCTCAGCTTCTCAGCTCAAGGCTAGCGCTCTACCACTTCTTTGCTCCTTATTTCTGAGATAGGGTCTTGGTTCCTGCCTGTGTGTGTGCTTCCAGGTAGCTAGGATAACATTACTGTGTTCAGCTCTTTGTTAAGAAAAAGGATCTCAAAAACTCTTTTTTCCAACCAGGCTAGTTAGCCTTGAACTTCGAGCTCCACTATCTCAGTCTCCGAAGTAACTAGGAAGACAAGCTTGAGCCACCGGGGTCTGGTTTCCCTTTTGCTTTTTAGCTGCACCTTTAAAGGAGAAAGCAGGCTCCAAGGAAGGTAAGCAAACCCTTTCTCACGTGCAGACCCCACCCCAGGCTCTCCCGGCCCACTGGCCCGCAATTATTTAGACTAAGCTTCATATTGTGCCTACCCAAAGCCCTGTCTCCCTACTGGGCTGGAAGTCCCTCCCCCCCTTCAGATGTCAGTACACACCCAGACATCCCACCCCTCAGTGTGGGACTTCCTGGCCAAAGCACAGGTGAGGAGATGAGGGGCGGAGCCAGATGGTGGTGGTGGTGAGTCAGCACTGAATTCAGTGCCGGGTTTCTTGCATCTACTCCGCAGCCTGAGAATGCCTCTCTTGATCATGGATTTCAAAGGCACATCAAAAATGACAACCAGCGCTGGTGGGTCACACCTGTAATGCTAACTACTCAGAGCTAAGGAGCTCAGTTCAAAGGCAGCCCAGTCCGGAAAGCCCAGGTGATCCTTCTCTCCAATCAACCACCCAAAAGCCAGAAGGGGAGCTGTGGCTGTAGAAGTGGAGTGCTAGCCTTGAGGGGAAGCTCAGGGACAGCGCCCACGCCTGAGGGCAAGCCCTAGGACTGGCGCGAAAAAAGAAAAACCAAAAAAGACAATTAGTAAGCTTCGGTGGCTCACACCAGTAACTCTAGCTATCCAGGAGGCTGAGATCTGAGGATCCCAGTTCTAAGCTAGTCCAGGCAGATAAATCCAAGAGACTCTCATTTCCAATTAACCATCAAAGAGCTGGAAGTGGAAGTTTGGCTCAAGTTGTAAAGTGCCTGCCTGAAGTGGACAAAAGCTAAGCAAGAGAGGCCCTGAATTCAAAGCTCTGGTACTGGCACAGGAGAGAAGGGGAGGGAGAATGACATTCTCAGCAAGGTACTTAGAGCCGAATCCGTAATTTTAGCTTCTCTAGAGGCTGATATCTAAGGATCACAGTTTGGAGCCAGCCCAAGCAGATAAATCCAGGATACTTTTTTTTTTTTTGGCTTGAACTCAGGGCCTGGACGCTGTTCCTGTGCCTCTCTGCTCAAGGCTAGCACTCTACCATTTGAGCCCCAACGCCACTTCCAGAGGAATCGAACCCCGAACTTCTACCACTAAGCCATATTCCCAGCCCCAATCCTGGATACTTTTACCTACAATTAGCTAGCAAAACAATTGGCAGTGGAGGCGTGGCTCACATGAAAAACACCAAGCAAAAGCAGGAGGCCCTTAGTTCAAGAGCCAGTACCCCAAATAACAAACGACAACTACAACACAACAACAATAAACAGCTCTCCCCAAATTCTGTTTCCTTTCAAGACTCGGGGTCTGACGGGCTGAGGAACAAGACTCATTCACCACCCCATGTCTACTGTGCCTCCGCCCTGTGGCTCCTCTCAAGACAGACACTTTGTCGTCTGCCAGGTAGCTCCATTTTCCTGACAGCCGCAGGCCCATCTCTGGAGGGCTCAAGTCTCCTAGTCTACTTCAAAGATTTGGGGGTGTGGTCTTCCATTCAAACCAATTTAATTCTGCTATCTGCCAAGGCCCTTGTTTTGTCTACACTTGCTTTTACTTTCTTAGAAATTAATCCATCATTCACTTCAAAGAAAGCAAAAACAAAAATTTTCTTCATGAATTTTTTTGGCAGTTATATAAATAGAACACAAATGTGTTTTTTTCTTGAAAAAAAAAATTAAACCACGGTGGAAAACCAAAATAGGCTGTCTCAAAATATTCTGTGGCATATTTCAGGATGGCTATTCAGAGAAACTGCAATCCTGCGAATAGCGGTGAAAAGCTGTAGAAGACATCTGTGGCCATCCCTATTAGGAAGATCAGAATCCAGCAGGAGAAGCTCTCGGCCATCCCCGCCCTCACCCGCCGTCTGGGAAGCTAGGAAGGCTGCACAGACAAGACACTGGGCAGGAGAGGCTTTAGCATGACCTTGAGCTTCTGGGCGCAGGGGGCCAGCCTAAGTCTCTTGAATAACCCGGATTACATGCATAGACCACACCACTTGGCTCGATTATTCTTTAGAAGGTGGCTACCTGACAGACCTGCAATCAGAAGTCCACCTTCCTTTCCAGGACACTTCCTGCCTCTCCCTACATAACTTGCAAGTTCAAAGTGGTACCACCAAGACGAAATCCAAGCCTCCCCCAGTCTCTTTCTTTTGCCTAGAGGTGGTACAAAAACTTCAATATGGGGTCTTTCTTTGAGCCCCACAATTTGGGAGTCTCTCAAAAGTATTTGTGCAAATACTGAACATGAATGCCCTTTCTCCTCTTACCGAGCTATTGTTTGTTCCAGAGGTTTAAACTACGGAACCTATACACAGTGAAAGAAAAGATTTGTCAGGTGCCTCATGCCTTTAATCCTAACTACACAGGAGGCTGAGATCTGGAGACTGTGATTTGAAGCCAGCGAAGGGCAGGGAAGTCCAGGAGACTCTTAATCTCCAATGAACTCCTCAGAAGAAGCCAAAGTCGCGCTGTGGCTCAAGTGACAAAGCGCTCGCCTTGAACACATTACATTCCCTTTTCCTCAATCCCACACAGCCTCGCTAGGTTCAGCTGCTTCTGTCTTGGATGTGGAGGTATGGCTCAAGTGATAAGAGCTCCAGCTTTGAGTGGAAAAGCTCAAGGTCCTGAATTCAAGCCTCAATACTGCACGTACACTTGACTTACAGCCTTGCATTAGTTTCCATGTTGTTGTAGCATTTGCTCTTTTCACTTGGCAAACAAGCCCAGAAAAGTCATCTGGGGGCGGGGCGGGGGGCTGTACATGTGATCCCTACCCCTTAGCTTTTTTTTTTTTGGCTAAAGGCTGGTACTTTATCACTTGAGCCACAACTCCACGTTCAGCTTTTTGGTGGTTAATTGCAGATCAGAGTCTCACAGAGTTTCCTTTCCAGGCTGGCTTTGAACCAGGGACTGAAGATCTCAACCTCCTGAGTAGCTAGGATTACAGGTGTGAGCCACCAGCGCACACAAGGCTTCAAGAATCTATTCTTAAAGAATAACTTAACCTTTGGAAATAGGCATGAAGGAAGGACACCTTCACCCTCCTCCCCTCTGCTCCGGTAGGGGTGAGGGGTAGCAGCTTGTAGTTTTCTTTCTGTTTCTGATGAGAAAATGTTGGGACCAGGACCGGCATTTTTCTTCTCGTTCAACACTGAGGACTTTGATTGGCAGGTGTATAATTTGAAAAACTGATTTCTCAGATCCAAAGCTGGCAGTGGGAAATGCCTTTTCCAGATGAGAAGGATGCAGGGGTCCCCACCCCACCCCAGCCCAATGTACCTGACTCCCCAGCAAACATGGGGTGGGTGGTGCACCCTCCCTCATCTCCCAATCATGGTGATGAATGTCATATTTCCAACCCCAAAACCCTTTACCTGAAGACGAGAGCGAAGACCTGGGGACAGCTGCTGGTCAAACAGCCTCTGTAGCGACTCCAGGGAAGGCAGAGTCCGGGTGACTTCCCTGCAGGTGAGGGGCCCGGGGAACAGCAAGGGTTAGCGAGGAGCGACCGACGGCAGAGTCCTAGGCCGCACACGCCCCAGCAGGAGAGCTGGCCCACACCCGCCTGGCACGCAGGTGATCCTGCCTCCCGTAAGAACAAGCCCGGGCAAAGGTCAATCTGCTCAGCGCTCGGCCCACCCACCTACCCAGACCCCCACCGTTCCTCAGGCCTATCACACTACATTGGTGATGGCCACAGCTCAGTTTACCTGGTTTGGCTTAGTCCCAGATTAAATTAAAATCTATAAGCACAAAAATTGGAAATCACTTAGGGATCCAGGGATCCCAACCTTTGGTTTTTATAGGACACACACACACACACACACACACACACACACAATGCAAATTTCTGGACTCCAGCCTCCAAATGGAATCTGCATTTTAAATAAAAGGCTTTCTGGGACTGGAGGGTTCCTGGAATTCCGATGCAAATCCTTTCTTAGCACTTTGGGGGCAGGGCAGGGGATTTTTCCTTTGACAATGTCAATTTTAGGGCTTGGATTCTTAGTCCACCCTCTTCTCTCTTTAAAATAAAAAAAAAAAAAAATTAAGTGGTTGCACAGGCAGGTTCAGTTCCGCAAGTCAGATGATGAGTGTAATGCGTTTTGATCAATGTCATCCCCGTCCATCCTCCTCCTCCATCTTTTCTCCCATCTCTTTCAAATATGATGAGTAATTTTGCATTTATTTGTCCACTTATTTCATCAAAATTGCTCATGGCTAGATGCCCATAGCACACGCCTGTAATCCTAGCTTCTCAGGAGGCTTAGATCTGAGGAAGCCTGTGAGACTCTTAACCAATGAACCACCGGAAGAAGGGAGAGGATTCCTGTCTTAAGTGGTAGAGCCTTGAGAGAAAAAGCTAAATGACCTAGGCAGGCACCAGTGGCCCACGCCTGTGATCCTAGCTTCTCAGGAGGCTGAGATCTGAAGATGGTAGGTTAAAGCAAACCCTGGCAGGGAAGTCCATGAGACTTTTATTTACAATTAAACACCAACACCCCTGCCCCTCCCAAGAAGTAGAGCTGTGGCTCAAGTGGTAGATTACTAGCCTCCAGCAAAAACAAGAGCTCAGAGCCCAGGCCTTAGGTTCAAGACCCAGGACCAACATAAAAAAATGTTTTTAAAAAAATAAAAAACTAAGGCTGGGAAAGTGGCTCAGTGGTAGAGCGCTTGCCTTGTATGCATGAGGCCCTGGGTTCGATTCCTCAGCACCACGTAAGCAGGAAAAAAAAAGGCCAGAAGTGGTGCTGTGGCTCAAGTGGTAGAACACTAGCCTTGAGCTGAAGAGCTGAGGGACAGCGCCCAGGCCCAGAGTTCTTGCCCCACGACTGGACCCCCTCCCCCCCCCAAAAAATAAAAAACTATAGCTCATGTCGGTACCAGAAGATGGCTGAATATGATGAGCTTATGTGTAACAACTCTTTCTCTGATTTCTATCAGGGCTCTTTATTTAGCATAGAGGGGTAGGAGTGTGGATCTGATGTGGAACTCCTGGAGTTTGGGTCTAGGGTCTAAAACTGGTTTCAATGTACCAGTGACGGGCACACCAGGACTGTTCAGACATGCAGATCCAATGTCTTATCTGCATTTTTTTAAATGTCTTTTTTTCCCCTGTGTGTGTGTGTGTGTGTGTGTGTGTGTGTGTGTGTGTGCGCGCCAGTATCATGGTTTGAACTAATGGACTCCTGCTTGCTTGGCTTGTTTGCTCATGTCTGCTACTCTATTGAGTTACTACTCCAGTCCAGCTTTTTTCTGGTTCTTTTGGAGATAGGATCTCATACATGTTTCTGCTGGGCTGGCCTCTACCTACCGTCTTCTCCTCCTCTAGATGTCACCTTCCTGGGTAGCTGGGATTACAGGCATGAGCCATTGGTGCCTGGTTCTCTTCTTTTCTTTTTTGGCTGGTCCTGGGGCTTGAACTCAGGGCCTGGGCACTGTCCCTGAGTCTCTTTGTGCTTAAGGTTATAGCGCTTTACCACTTGAGCCACAGCACCAGTTCTGGCTTTTTCTGAGTAGTTTTGCTGGAGATAAGAGTCTTACAGGCTTTCTTATCTGGCTGACTTCAAACCATGAAGTCAGTCTCCTGAGTAGCTAGGATTACAGGAGTGAGCCACTGACCCCAGCTCTCTCCTTTTAATGTGAATAGCAGTAAACATTAATAGTGATGACTACAACATGTCTGAAGCCTTGAATGTACCTGAATTTGTGGTGTGTGTGTGTGTGTGTGTGTGTGTGTGTGTGTGTGTGTGTGTGTACGCTGGTCCTGGGGCTTGAACTCAGGGCCCTGGGCTCTGTCCCTTAGCTTGAAAATTGCAGTCTGAAATCAGCCTGGGCAGGAAAGTCCATGAGACTCTTGCCCCCAATTAACCACCAAAAAACTAGAAGTGGAGTTGTGGCTCAAGTGGTAGAGTGCCAGCCTTCATTGAAAAAGCTAAGGAGAGTGCCCAGGCCCTGAGTTGAAGCCCCAGTACTGTCATGTATGCACACATGCATGTACACACACACACACACACACACACACACACACACTCATCTTAGCCATGTTTTGGGTAATAGAAACACCTTAAACCTGTTTTCTCAATACTTGATTGCTTAGTAAAATGATGAAGTATTGCTAGAAATTCAAGATAGAGATTCCAGATAAATACCAGGAGGCAACTCACTATTTTGGGTTTTCTCTACTGACATTTCCTACATGTGAAGTACTAAAGTTTTTACCTTCCTTTCCTATTTCTCCCTACATTTTTTTTTTTTTTTGGTCAGTGATAGGGCTTGAACTCAGCTTTACCACTTAAAGCTACAGCGTCACTTGTGGTTTGGGGGTGGTTAATTGGAGACAAGAGTCTCATGGACTTTCCTGCCCAGGCTGGTTTTGAACTGTGATCCTTAGAGCTCAGCCTCCTGAGTAGCTAGGATTACAGGCGTGAGCCACCAGAGCCTGGCTATTTCTCCCTACTTTACCTTGCTTTACTGAAAGAAATCCTTGTTAACCTTCTGCTTTATGAGATTTTTTTCCTGTTGTGAGATCCTTCAAAATGCTTTCCACCATGGAGCTCAGTCAAGTTTCTATGAATTTGTGAAAACTAAGAAGCTTGGGGTTCCCCTTAATTTTCTCTTCCTCCAGTGAACATTCTGGAGGCTGCCTCTGGGGAACTGGGAAAACTTTCCACGCCATACTTGGTCTGTTTGGACCTTCCAGAGGTCGCACCATCCTCATCCTGTTCTCTAAAAGTCATTTCATTTCCCTCAAGATTCCCAATCAATTTCTATCTGCAGCAGGTACTGCAAAGCTGGTTTGGCTGAAATCTCAGGTCCATGTTCAATGGAAAGCAGGATGAAAGCTATGCATCACTGCCTCCATTTTGCATCTTCCTTTATGTTCAGTTTTTCCCTCCCCTGTAACTTATTTTGGGTTCCGGGAAGGACATCTTTACAACCCCAAGGAAAGGGACAGCTGAGCCCCCAAGGCTCAGATCACCTGTCAGGGGGCAGTGGCTCTGTGAGCCTGACCATGAAGAAGACAAAGCAAAAGCAGCTTGCTGAGACCACTCCCTAGGACCACCCAAGCCACCTATGACCAGGGCCACTTAATAATTCTTAATAATTCCCACCCAAATGCTGCTTCTATTCAGACCTAAAGCAAGCCAGGCGCCGGTGACTCAACCCTGTAATCCTAGCTACTCAGGAAGCTGAGATCTGAGGAATGAGTGTTCAAGCCAGACCTGGCAACAAATCAGTGAGACTCTGGTCTCCAACATGGCTCAAATGGTAAAGCAGCAGCCTTGAGAGGGCAAAGCTAAGCAAGATTGTAAGGTTCAGAGTCTAAGACACAGTATGAGCAAAAAAAACCCAAACCAAACTAAAAAACCCTCTGGTGTTACATCAAGGACCTTTGACCCTCAGAACTTTTCTTTTGCTTTTTTCCCTAGATCTTTTGTCTCTTTTTTCCTGTGTGTGTGTGTGTGTGTGTGGTGGAGGGGGGGGGGCCTGGGCACAGTCCCTCAGCTTTTTTTTTGCTCAAGGCTGGCCTCCTACTACTTGAGCCACAGCTTCACTTCCAGATTTTTGGTGATTAATTGGAGATAGGAATCTCATCGACTTTCATGCCTGGGCTGTTTTTAAACCATGATCCTCTGATCTCAGCCTCCTGAGTAGCTAGGATTACAGGCCTGTCTAGGATCTTCTGAAATTTCACCTTTCACTTAATCAAGTTTCCATGCCTGGCTATCAGTTGCAGGAGGAATTTAGAATCTTGTGGTGCCTCTAATTCCAACATGAAGTTAACTGTTCAGTAAACACAGACACCTGAGACACAGTAAAAACAGGCACCTGAGAAGCCAGCATGTGGGGGAAGCTGCTGTCAACATAGTAATGACGTTGGGGGTGGCATGGTTCTGGGGATGTCCAGGTAGTAGTGTGGCCCCGGGAGCTCAGCCAGTGTGAAGAAATACCAGAGGACAGACTTAAAAACATACATCCTCCTCAATGAGAGTCTGGCAAAGATCAGGGCATGTCTGTCCAAGCAGAAACAAAAGCTAGCCATCAGCTGCCATGAAATGATGCTTTACAGGGCCGTTTGTATATGTTTCCCCCGGCAATAAGTGCTTTATAACAGTATCAAATGGAACTACGTTTGCCATGGAGACCTATAAAAATGATCAGCATCCAACTGGCTATAAAAGAACATTCATTGAAAGCCAATTCAGCAGAATTAAGCCTGACCTGCCAATGATAACTGCTCAATTTGTCAAAAATTGTCAGATTTACCAAAGGCGCTGCTTTTAAGAGACTTTAAATGGAAAGTGGGATTTGATTACAGATGATGAAAAAGTTTCTTTTCTGCATACTAAGTTCAGATTGATGGATAGAGCAGAAAAATTGACAAGAGAGCTTTAAAACTGCGGAAAGTGGGCTGGGAAGGTGGCTCAGTGGTAGAGTGCTTGCCTCGCATGCCTGAGGCCCTGAGTTCCATTCCTCAGTACCACATAAGCAGAAAAAACTGGAAGTGGCGCGGTAGCTTAAATGGTAGAGTGCTAGCCTAGAGCTGAAGAGCTGAGGGACAGTGCCCAGGCCCAGAGTTCAGGCCCTACAACCGACAAAAAAAAAAAAAAAAAAAAAATGCAGAAAGTTACTGAAATACAAACCAACCCAGGTTGGAAAATTGCGCCCATGCACAGTGCTGTTTTCCCAACCAAACTGGATGCTTCCATTGTGATGGGTTTGCTTTGGCTCCCTGTGACTTCAGTGAGATGCTTTGGAATGTTATCTTCTCCCCGACCTCCAGGTTTTAAGTACTCAAATTTTATTTATTTGCCAGTCCTGGCACTTGAACTCAGGGCCTGAGCACTGTCCCTGAGCTACTTTTGCTCCAGGCTAGTACTCTACCATTTGAACCACAGCACCACTTCTGGCTCTTTCTGTGTATGTGGTACTGAGGAATCGAACCCAGGACTTCATGCATGACAGTCAAGAACTCTACCATTAAGCCACATTCCCAGACCAGTACTCAAAATATTCTTAGCTAATTCCTCTGCTTTTGTACCATCTTACTTTTGGACTTCTAACCATTACAAGGTACTTAAGTTCTTCTTTTTGGGGGAGGGGGTCCTGGAACTTGAACTCTAGGTCTGTGTGCTGTCCTAAGCTCTTTTGCTCAAGGCTAGTGCTCCTCTATGACTTGAGCCACAGACCCACTTCCAACTATTTCAGTGATTACTTGTAGATAAGAATCTCATGGACTTTCCTTCCCTGGGCTGGCTTTGAACTGCAATCCTCAGATTTCAGACGCCTGAGTAGCTAGGATTATAGGCATGAGCCCCAGCACACAGCTTAATTTCATGTTTGAGATAAATGAAAAATTAAGAGTGAAATACCGAAATGATCTTTTTTAAAATTCAGATATTTTTCAACTGGACAGTCATTTCATGAGTTCAATAATGGAACATTGAAGTTTTGGTGAATCAACACTTTTTTAAAATAATTGTGGTTGTTAGGGACTTGGTAGTTCATGCCTTTAACTCTGGATGAGGAGGCTGAGACCTGAGGGTTGAGGATCAAAGCTAGCCCTGGCAGGAAAGGAAGTCCTTGAGACTCTTATCTCCAAGTAATCAGCAAAAACCAAGAAGTGGAGCTCAGGACTCAAGTGGTGGAGCACTAGCCTTGAGTTTAAAAAGAAAAAAAAAGTGGACTTCCATTTATTTCTTCTGGTGCCTCTGTGCTGTTTGGAGGTGGGGGCTGCAGTGGGAAGGAAGATGTCTAAAGGAGCATAGCCTTTAGAGCTATGAGGAGAAGAGGTTCTGGCACCTTCCCAGAGCAGCTGCTTTCAATTAACTGTAGCTAAAAATCAAAACAGACAGGGGCAGGCCAGTTCAGTGTTGGGGTGCTGGCCTAGCATGCACAGGCCCTGGGGCCTTGTGTTGGATTCCTGTACACACACACACACACACACACACACACACACACACACGCTCTCTAAGCTCCAGCCACTGCCCAATTACTGTGGGTGTAATAGAGACATTGAGACATTCTGGCCAGCCCGGGGTCACTCTAATGAGTGCTTTCTCTTGCTGTGGCGGCGGCCTTCCTCGCAGACCAGAACAGCCGTCACCCCCAGTTCCCACCCACTCTGTCCCCACGAGGCCTCGTTACCCATGCAGCTCCTTGCAGAGCAGCGAGGTCAGCTTCTTCAGGTGAGGAAGGCTGCTGGAGCCCATCTTCACAAAGTCAGAGTCCAGGGCCAGCTGAGTGCTCAGATAATCTTGGATGGCTTTCAGATGCTCTTCTGGAAGCCTAGGGAATCAGAAGCAAAATAGAAGGCTGCTTTACCCATCTGTGCCTTTTGGTTACCACGGATAAGAGTGACGATACGTTTGAAGATGCTCAGCCTCTGGCTGAGGCGCGGAAAGTCCCCTCTGTTCAGGGGAGCAGGTCAGGCAAGATGAAGGGGTTGGGGGGAGAAAGGGCGACTGTCTCTCTTGGGACAGGCACCTTGAGTGCTGCTGTGACCATTTAGGAGCTGGGAGCTGGTAGTCCTTTCAACAGGAACCAAGCTAGTGGCTCACACCTGTAATCCCAGCTACTCAGGAGTTGAGAGCCGAGGGTCAAGTTTCAAAGCTGGCCATAGCAGACAAATTTGAGAGCTTCATCTCCTATTAGCCAACATAAAGCTGGAAGTGGAGGTGTGGATCAAGTGGTAGAGTGTCAGTGGAATAGCTGATCAAGAGCATGTAGCCCGGAGTTCAAACCCTAGTACAGGCGTGTATGCATGAGCACACACACACACATACACACACACCTACCACCACCAACAACAACAAAAATGCTGGGGAATGTGTTGTAGGACTATTTCCTTATCTCCAGGTCTTCTATAGGTAGAATCTGAGAGGTGGAGGCAGGATGTAGCCTGAGATAACAGATGGCATTGGTCCAAAGCCAATTCCAGATTCACAGACCAAGGTTTCCCGGAGCACCCCTGCAGAGAGATCTGTGTGATCAGTGACAGCTGGGGTCTGACTTTACCCTCCCTGATCCCTTTGGAATGAGGCCAAAGGCAGGAATTGTTCTCTGTGGACAGTGGCCTGGCTGGAGGCACAGCCAGTTAAGACCTGGCCATGACTGTCACTCAAAGTCTGCTAAGAGCTCTACATCCTATCTCCTGGTCTGGTAAATTTTTAGTTTTTCTTCCTATAGTGACACCACTATTTCCTGGGCATAGCATTCCAGATACTTATTCTCATTTTCTTCTTTAATCCGCAGATCAGTTTTATGAGGCAGGTATTATCACGGTGTTTTTGTTTTGTTTTATGCTCATACTGGGGCTTGAACTCAGGACTGGGCACTGTCCCTTAGCTTTTTTTCTCTCAAGAGTCTTAGCTCTACTTCGGGCTTTTTGCTGGTTATTTAAAGATCAGAGTCTTGTGGACTTTTCTGCCTGGACTGGCTTCAGATCCCAGCCTCCTGGATAGCTAGGATTACAGGTGAGAGCCACCAGGCTTGGCTTTTTTTGTTTGTTGTTATTTTGAGACAAGTTTTCACTCACTATGTGTCCCAGGCTGGCTTGATGCTTGAGACCCTCCTGCCTCAGCCTCTTGAGTGCTGAGGTGACTAGCAGCATGACATAGATGAGTTAGCATTGCGTACTTAGTCATGATACTAAACCAAATCATTAAAAACATTAGTTAAGTGGTTCAAGTGGTAGACTGCTAGCCTTGAGCAAAAAAGACTCAGGAGCAGCACGTAGGCCCTGAGTTCAAACCCCAGAACCCCCACAATCAAACAAAAACCAAATTTATCAGCAAACAGTACACAGGGACTACAACCTGAGAGCCCACATGAAAGTCAGTGGGGATACCCAGATGTGAGAGGAGAGCCAATGAGGATACCCAGATGTGAGAGGAGAGCCAATGGGAATGTGAGAGGAGAGCCAGTGGGGATACCCAGATGTGAGAGGAGAGCCAATGAGGATACCCAGATGTGAGAGGAGAGCCAATGGGAATGTGAGAGGAGAGCCAGTGGGGATGCCCAGATGTGAGAGGAGAGCCAATGAGGATGCTCAAATGTGAGAGGAGAGCCAATGAGGATGCCCAGATGTGAGAGGAGAGCCAATGGGGATGTGAGAGGAGAACCAATGGGGATGCCCAGATGTGAGAGGAGAGCCAATGAGGACGCCCAGATGTGAGAGGAGAGCCAATGGGGATGTGAGAGGTGAGAGGAGAGCCAATGGGGATGTGAGAGGAGAGCCAATGGGGATGCCCAGATGTGAGAGGAGAGCCAATGGGGATGTGAGAGGAGAGCCAATGGGGATGCCCAGATGTGAGAGGAGAGCCAATGGGGATTCCCAGATGTGAGAGGAGAGCCAATGAGGATGCCTAGATGTGAGAGGAGAGCAAATGGGGATGTGAGAGGAGAGCCAATGGGGATGCCCAGATGTGAGAGGAGAGCCAATGGGGATGTGAGAGGAGAGCCAATGGGGATGCCCAGAGGTGAGAGGAGAGCCAATGAGGATGCCCAGATGTGAGAGGAGAGCCAATGGGGATGTGAGAGGAGAGCCAATGGGGATGTGAGAGGAGAGCCAATGGGGATGCCCAGATTCAAGTAGCAAGCACTAGCTATTTGGGCAACTAGTGGCTTGTGAGTGTGGCCTGGTGCTTCCATTGTAAAGGTAGGGCAGCAGCCCTGGCACCTCAATTAGTCTTTCAAGTTGGGAATGTGATGCCAACCTCACCACTGGGGACCTGGAGGCAGACAAGCTTTTCTCACACAGAACTCAAAACTGCTCTTTAATTATTAACTTGTGGAAGTGGCCGTGTCCTAAATTAGTAATTTATCTAGCACATTCTGGTGAGTGATGGTATGCTAAGCAATGCGTTGGGCTCTGAGGATTGTTAAGACAATGAAGGTCCCTCTCAGGGGACAGCAGGCTATCGGCCAGGAGAGCTCAGGGCTCCAGAAGCTGCAGGACCTGGCCAGCATGAACAGAGGAGCAGTAGATCTCCGGGGGACCCAAACCCTGGAACAGCAACTCCAACCCTGGAGTAAAACTTACAAGGCAGCCAGGCACCAGTGGCTCACTCCTGTAATCTAGCCACTCAGGAAGCTGAGATCCAAGGGTCATGGTTTGAAGCCAGTCTGGGCAGGACTCTTATCTCCAATATTCTACTCAGAAAAAAAAAGCCAGAAGTGGCACTGTGGCTCAAGTGGTAGAGCACTAGCTTAGAGCACAAAGAGGCTCAGGGATAGCACCCTGGCCCTGAGTTCAAGCCCTGGGACCAGAAGACAAACAAAATTGAAGAGGCACTGGAGTGGTTTCACTTCATGCCTTCTGCCCCACATGAATGAGTCCATGCTATGGAGAGCTCATCATCCACACTAAGCTTGGACGCAGTCCTCGGCCCCATCTATGGGGGACAAGGAAAGTGGCCAGGTCCATGCGGGACTCAGAGCAGGGGAAGGCGGTGCAGCTGGTGTGTGTGTGGGGGGGCACAGGCAGTTTCTTGATTGGACAGCAGGACATAGTAAACCCCATAGAACCAGAGATTATTTATGGAAAGACAAGATGCTGTTTCCAGTTGCCAGTGGCTCATGCCTGTAATCCTCACTACTCAGGAGGCTGAGATCTGAGGATCATGCTTTGAATTCAGCCCTAGCAGGAAGTCTGTGAGAGTTTTATCTGCAATTAACACCAAAAAGTCTGGGAAGTGGAACTGTGGCTCAAGTGGTAGAGTGTTAGCCTTGGGCAAAACAAACAAGCAAACAAACAAAACCTAAGGGACAGCACCTGCTGTGTGTGAGTCGTGTAGTTCTGCCTGGTCCCACAAGGGACTCAGGGCATTAGACCCCTGGAATTCTGGGGCGTATCTGCACTAGATGAGCCTCCCCCTGACATACGACGGGGCCTGACGGAGCGGGCACGCGCAGGACCATTTGGTGTCATGCAGGCGGAGTCTCCTGTGTGAGCTGCTCATGTGGACATGCGCACTGCCACCTGTCTTCCGGTGGGCTGGGACCGCCGGGCCGCAGCTCGGGGCAGGCAGTGCAGACCCTCCTGGCACCCGCTCTGTGCAGTGGGGCTGCTTTATCTTATGCTTATGACTTCAGGAGGGTCCCCATGACCAGCAAGGCTGGTCTAGGATGCAGGGGACAGCATGAAGACCTGGTGACCGGCAGAGGTGAGAGAAGGCTTCCTTGGCCAAGGGAACAACTTGAAGGCTTCATGAAGGAGCTGAACTTGGTAGGTGGGTGACTAGAAAGAGGGGTGCTCTCCATGTCCCCTCAGGAAGCTCCTCTCCCCCTCCAGCTTCTCTGTGCTTTGGACAAGCCAAGGGCTCCTTGCCCCCCAGTTTTCTGTTGGGAAGAGGCAGACGCCATGTCTGGCCTGACGCAGCTCGATGTCTTCAGCCCAAGCCCTTCGCTGTGCTCCCCATTAATCCTCCACTGCCTAATCAATGGGACCTGTGCAATCACTCATGCACCAAGCCCTCTCAGGAGTCCCCAACTGCGATGTCTTTTTGGGTACAGAGGACGTGTGTGTGTAGCTACAGGAGCGAGCAGGTGCCAGGATGAGGAAGATTCTCTAGCTGAGCATGGAAAGTGGGGGGGCTCCAGGAGGCTCCCTCCCTCCTCAGGGACTAGCTCCTCCTGTCCATGGCTCAGAGGGTCCCACGGATGCCCCTCAAGATGGCTAATTATTCATGCTGGACATCAGGGCTGTCAAGCTAGCAATGAATGACAAGTACACAACATGCAGGGGTTAGCATATTGGTATCTGGATACTTAAAGCTCTAGGGTCCCATTTGTGTTAGCCAGAGTCCCCTGACTCCCAACATAGGCATGGGTACATACAGACACACACACACACACACATGCACACACACACACACACACACACACACCTGTGATCTCTCTGCTCACTGCCTCTTAGTGGCCAGCCCTTTGCCTGACTTGAAGCTGGGCATGGGAAGTGGACCACCACTCTGGATTTCCTGGGCCCAACTCTACCCTTCCTGACACTCCAGTGTGACTTTGAAGGAACACTCCCTCTGCCTTGGACTTTGGTGAGAACACAGGAAAAAGCAAGTCAGTCTTCCAGGGTGGTTGGCACTTAGGAAATGCTGTAGGACTGCCGGTGACCATGGGTGGTGAGTGCCATCCACAAAATTCCACAAAATCTAAGCATAAAAGTGGTCTTGCACTGACAAAGGGAATGACTGAAAGAAGTAATCTTATGATTGGGAAAACATTCCAAAACTTTAAGCAAGGAGCTAGGGGTTGTTCATTCATTCGTTTGTTTGTATCTTGACAAAGTCTCACGGTGTAGTCCAGAATGGCCTCAAACTTGTGATCCTCCTGTCTTGGCCTCCTAAATGCTAGGATTACAAGCATGATTATAAGAAGATAGGTTTTACTAAATAACCCATGCTGCTGATCACATGTATGGTGTATATGTATACATTGTTATATGTTATAGACCGTGATAGACAATTTGCTCCAGGAAAGTTAGAATGAGTTTGTGACTTTAAGTGAGCATCACTAAGAAGGGGTGCTGTGGCTCAAATGGTAGAGTGCTAGCCTTGAGCTGAAGAGCTGAGGGACAGCGCCCAGGCCCAGAGTTCAAGCCCCACGACCAAGAACAACAACAACAAAAATCAGAACAACAAAAAAAACCCTATAATAAATCACTATCCCACAATATTGTGAAATTTGGGAAATTATGTAATCATTTAATCACAATTAAAAAAAAACCACCAGAAAACTAGAAGTGGAGCTATGTAGAGCCTTGAGCTGAATTGCTCAGGGACAGCTCCCAGGCCTAGAGCTCAAGCCCCACAACTGACAAAGAGAGAGAGAGAGAGAGAGAGAGAGAGAGAGAGAGAGAGATCTTTCATGCGATTGTTTCTAACATATTTATAAGATTATGTCTTTGTTGCTTTGTATGTCCCTTCCCCATGGTATAACCCCTGCTTTCACTATATATGATGTTGGTATATGTGGAGGGGAAGGGAAAAAACAAATTGTTAAAACAGGGATACAGGAGGACCCATTGCAACAATGAGATGTACAAGTCGTTATGTCAAAAAAAACGAACTTTACAACTTTGGTGAGGAGGGGACGGGGGGGGGGGTAGGATGTGAAGGGATGGGAAGGGGAAACAAAGGAGGAGGCTACAATGCTTGATAAGAAATGTACTCATTATCTTGCCCATGTAATTGTAACCCCTCTGTACAGTATTTTCACAATAAAAAAATAAAAATAAATAAAAAAAAGAAAATTGTTGTTTTTTCCCCCAAAGATGATGGACCACGGGTTAATATATAAGGAGATCATAAACCTTACTAAGAGCTGGGTGCTGGTAACTCATGCCTGTAATCCTAGCTACTCGAGAGGCTGAGATCTGAGGATTGTGGTTCAAAGTTAGCCTGGGCAGAAAAGTCCCTATGAAACTCTTATCTCCCATTAACCACTTAAAAACCAGAAGTGGAGCTGTGGCTCAAAGTGGTAGAGCACTAGCCTTGTGCAAAAGAGCTCAGAGTCAGTGTCCAGATCCTGAGTTCAAGCGCCACAACCAACCAACCAACAAAAACAAAAACAAAAATCAAACCAAAAAACCAACACAGTAAGAAAAACATTAGATGTTAATAGAAAAGTAATCAAAGGACAAAATAACTTCAAGGGAGGTAATCATGGCTGAATAGAAAGAAATCATGTTCCACCTTGCTCTTAAGGAAAGCAGCAGAGCTGGACGTGGCTGTCAAGTGCAGGATTGAAGTCATCACCCTCACGGTGGAAGTCAGCGTCCACCTTAGAGCCTGGACCTGGGTGAGGAATGCTCAGGTCCCCCTGCCCCCCAGCTGGACACTCACCCACTGGTGTCCATGCTCTGCAGCCGCTGAAACAGGGTCTCGGAGAGGCTGGGCCGGCTGACCTCGGTCCCTCGGGGGGTCTCGACTAGAGGAGGAGGCTCCTTGGCTTCGCAGGGACCGCAGGGACCAGCAGGTGGAGGGATATTTCTAGGTGGCAGCTCCGGCGGGGACATGACACTCTCTACCCAAGACAGTGGCATATGCCCTTGGTGAGGAGGTGGCTGCGTAACCCCACCTCCAAATGCCACCACAGCGCCATGAAGTCCCGCCCACCAACTTCCAGGACCCCATTTGGACCCCATGGTTCCTCCCCTCCCCACTTCCTCCCAGACTCCCGGATTAGACAGGTTGCTTCTTGTGGTAGACTTGGTTTCCTGATCCCCAAATGGGGGGGGGCCTCCCTCTATGTCTGTCTCATTGCGGAGTTTAAACAACCCCTTTCTTGGTCAGTTGGCCTCTCCAGGCCCGGGGATAGAGGGACCTTCAGAGCAGGGCCCCAGGACAGGCCTGGCTCTCAGGGACTCAGGTAAGTACCTCGCATGAGACTGAGTCCTCTCGCTCTGCACCCTCCCCCCAATCTCTGCCTCTTCCCCCAATCTCTGCCCTCCAGTCTCTCTCCCCTCATACCCTTGGAGACAAATTTAAAAAGTGAGAGGGTTCCCTTGTGCGCGCGCGCACACACACACACACACACAGGGCTGCTGGCGCTTGAACTCAGGGACTTATGTTCTGGTTTAGCTTTTTTACTCAAGGCTGGTGCTCTACTTCTTGAATACACGTCTACTTCTTGCTTTTTGCTAGTCAATTGGAGGTGAGAGTTTCATGGACTTTCCTGCCCATGCAGATCTCAGCTTCCTGAGTGGGTAGGATTCCAGGCATGAGCCACCAGCATTCAACTTGAAATGTTAAATGATCAACATGAACTAACATGAACTAGTCTGAAAGACAGGCCCCTTGCCCATGCCTTTCAGGTGGGCATTCTATCACTGAGCCAGGCCTGGAGCCCTTTGCTCATCCTTTTTTTTTTTGGTTGGTCGTGGGGCCTGAACTCTGGGCCTGGGTGCTGTCCCTCAGCTCTTCAGCTCAAGGCGAGCGCTCTACCACTTGAGCCACAGCACCACTTCTGTTTTTTTCTGCTTATGTGTGCTGAGGAATCGAACCCAGGGCCTCATGCATGCAAGGCAAGCACTACCACTGAGCCACCTTCCCAGCCCCTTGCTCATCCTTTGTAGCTCCCTTTCCTGGACATGCCACAAGTAGGCAAAGGTTCTGAGTCCTCGAGTCTAGGACTCCCTGCCCAGATCCCTTCCCACACCTGCTGGCCACTCCCAGCCCTCAGCCACGGCTCTCTCTGAGTACTTTTTTTGAGCCAGTCCTGGCTCAGGGCCTGGGCACTGCCCCTGAGCTTTTTTTTTTCTCAACCACTTGAGCCACAGCTTCACATCTGGCCTTTTGGTGGCTAATTGGAGATTCAAGAGTCTCATAAACTTTCCTGCCCTGGCTGGCTTCAAACTGGGATCCTCAGATCTCAGCCTCCTGAGTTGCTAGGATTATAGGCGTGAGCCACCAGCACCTAGCGGGACTTTCTTTTGGATGGACTGACATTTTACTTCTCTCCCTCTAGGTTTTTAAAGATACTTTTGAGTCTGTGTTGAACCCTAGGAAGTATAGCCTCTTGAGAAGACCTGGGTGGAATTAGCCACCTTGGACCGGGGGTGAGAGGGTGGATGTCCCGTTGCTCTGGGTCCTGTTGACCACTGGGAATCGCATTTGGGGAAGTGAAGCTAGCAATCATGCGACCGGGCTTTCCTTTCCAGTCGGAACAGGAAGTGTGTCAGGACTTCCAGACAGCATCCCGGGGCGTGGCCAGCCAGGGAGGTGTCTGCGGTGGGGAGGTGGGAGGTGGGGGGGGGTGGATTGAGAAAGGTGATGTGAGGAGAGCACCTGCCGGGTCTGGGCCCAGGCCCAGGCCGCCCTGTGGCCCTGGGTGGCACAGCTGGGGCATACTCGGATGATCACCGATTCGCACGTGGCATGTCCCCTCTGACTTGAGCTCAGCCATCATGGAGCCCCAAGGACTCCTCTTACTCAGATTAAAGTTGGCAAGTAGGGCATGGCCTACCTGGGTCTCCTGGAGCTGTAGCCCCTCTGGCTCCTCCACCAGGACTGGGCAGGGGGGAGCTTCTTCAATCTGTCCTCTAATAGGCAGTTGATGTGCTGGGCAGCCACCGGGAGGGGAGGGGGAGGGCTGGTGAACCACCTGGTCCTCCCAACTAGCCCAGGAGAGACAGACAAAGAAGCCCTGCACACACCCAGCCATGGCCAACCAAGGACAGGCAGGATCCAGGCCAGCACTAGGGAAGAGCCCTGAGCAGCTGAGAGGTTCAACAAGGGAAGCCTGAGGTTTTCTGCTAAGAATTGACCTTTGTCCTGGGAGCTATGCCTGTCATCCTAGCTACTCAGGAGTCTAAGATCTTAGGATCATGGTTCAAAGCTAGCCTGAGCAGGAAAGTAGTCCATGAGACTCTTATTTCCAATTAACCACCAAAAAGCCAGAAATGGGGGGTTGAGAAGGTGGCTTAGTGGTAGAGTGCTTGGCTAGCATGCATGAAGCCTTGGGTTCCATTCCTCAGTACCACACAAAGAGAATAAGCCGGAAGTGGTGCTGTTGCTCAAGTGGTAGAGTGCTAGCCTTGAGCACAAAGAGGCTCAAGGACAATGCCCAGGCTCTGAGTTCAAGCTCCAGGATCAGCAAAACAGAAAAAAAAAGAAAAAGCCCAGAGTGGACCTGTGGCTCAAGTGATAGAATGCCTGCCTTGAACTAAAAAGCTCAGGGACAGCTCCCAGACCCTGAGTTCAACCTAAATACTTGTGTGCATGTGTGTGTGCATGCATGCACGTGCACACACACACACACACACACACACACCACACACACACACCACACACACACACACACAAGAATTAACCTTTGAGAGGAGAGGAGAGCGTTTCCAGGAGATCTCTGTTTGGGCACAACTTTGTCGGTGTGGCTTGTCAGCTGGGGTTTGGCCGCACGGTGTTTGGGGCAGGCTGTGCCTTGTCTGTATCTCGGGACTGTATTTATCTTTGCCAATATTCTTTGAGTGGCTGTGTGTTTTTCTCCCCACACTGTCCCCATTCCTTTTTTTTGGGGGGGGGACAGATCTTGCTGTGTCACCCACACTGGCCTAGAACTTGAGATTCTCCTGCTTCAGCCTCCCAGGCTGCTGAGATTAGGGTCACCACACCGAGCTTTGTCCCCCTTGTCCTTCTGCTTCCATTCGAGGATCTCCTCCTTCATTGTGCGCACAGTGAAATTATAATGAGAACTGTAGCGGCTGCTTATATGCTGCTCTCTCTATACTCTGGGGCAACGTTTGTACCCCCCCTTTTCATGCTGGTACTGAGGCTTGAACTCAGGGCCTGGCATAGTCCCTTAGCTCCCCTCCTCCCTCCCCTCAAGGCTAGCCTCTTGTGATATCCTAAAGAGTTACTGCAGCCCCTCTTAAGAGGGAGACTGTGGTTCAGACAGGGCGTGTAATTTTCCCAAAGTCACAAAGCCATTAAGACAGACAGGAATTACAAACTTTTGTTAGCCAATGTCTTGCCCTCTCTACAACAGCTCCGGAACTCTCTAGAAGTCTACAATTTGGAACGTGGAGGGCTAGACTGCAGAGGCACCCCCTCCCCGCCCCTCCTACCCGTGTCTTCCTCCGGGTCTTCGGCTGGGTCCTCCTCTTCCAGCGGTACGGGGTACTGTAGGTGGGTCACCAGCCCCATATTTTCCTTCTTGTAGAACTCTATGAGCTGGTCCAGCTTCGTGAAGAACCTCATGGGGACGCCTTCCGAGGCCTGAGGACCAGACACACTGGGCTGTCAGCTGCCTTGGAATATCATTGAGCCGGGGAGGCTGGGAGCCACTGACCGCAGACCTGAGAAAGCCGGGGGCTCTCCACCCACACCTCGCAGCCTCACATCCTGCCAGAGGGCTGTTGTTCCAAAGACTGTGTGTAGAGCCAGGGCAAGGAAGACATTGTCCCAAAAGAAATGTACTCATTGGGGCTGGGAAGGTGGCTCAGTGGTTGAGTGCTTGCCTTGCATGCATGAGGCCCTGGGTTCGATTCCCCAGCACCACATAAGCAAAAAGAAAAAAGCTGGAAGTGGCGCTGTGGCTCAGGTGGTAG
>NW_012267217.1:63714909-63717650 GCF_000151885.1 Dipodomys ordii | reverse complement strand
GTGGGGCTTGAACTCTGGGCCTGGGCGCTGTCCCTCAGCTCTTCAGCTCAAGGCGAGCGCTCTACCACTTGAGCTACAGCGCCACTTCCTATCACACCTAATTTATATATCAGTTCTTATCTAAGCCAAGAAAATGTTCTAAGCTGCATGGAAACCCTATCTTGTTTTGAGTTCTGCTGTTTATGAAGGAATCCCTCCTGGCTCTTCTAATGCTCCTGGCCAGGTCTCCTTCCCCTGAGTCCTGGGGCTCAAGCAGGAAAGTGGAGGTCCTTCAGCAGCCCCTAGCCCAAGCAGACCCCATCTTCACTTAGGTTCTGTCCCCGCTGGCAGAAGACCAGGGGCAATGGATCAAGTTGTGTGTAGGTAATAGAATGAGAGCCATGGTTCTCCTCCTCTGTGTCTTCCCTGACCTTGCGTGAAGGTAACACCCCTGGCCACCAACCACGGAGGCCACCTGATCCTTTTTTTTTGTTTTTGGTGCTGTTACTGAGGTTTAAGCTCAGAGCTCTGAGCTTTGTGGCTCAAGGCTGGTGCCACAGCTCTACTTCTGGCTTTTTTCCTAGTTCATTGGAGATAGGAGTCTCTGGGACTTGCCTGCTCAGACTGGCTTTGACCCTTGATGCTCAAATCTCAGCATCTTGAGAAGCTAAGATTACAGTGGTGCACCACAAGCACCCACCACACCCATCATCGTAACAATACCTTCCATATCAATCTTTGAATGTGAAGGTCAGCATCTAACTTCTCTGCTTCCTTCTGAAGGGAATAAGAGCCACCATTTGTGGCAAAGAAAGCTAAAGGGGCGGGGCTGGGAAGGTGGCTCAGTGGTAGAGCGCTTGCCTTGCATGCCATAGGCCCTAGGTTCGATTCCTCAGCACCACATAAGCAAAAAGAAAAAAGCCGGAAGTGGTGCTGTGGCTCAAGTGGTAGAGCTCTTGCCTTGAGCTGAAGAGCTGAGGGACAGTGCCCAGGCCCAGAGTTCAGGCCCCATGACCGGACCCCAAAAAAAAAAAAGAAAGCTAAAGGGGCTCTTTGCCTCTATCTGTCTTCATTTGTCAGCTTGTCTCTCTGTCCCTCCAAGTGTACCATGTGTGGGTGCATCTGTGCATGTGTGTGTGTGTGTTTGTGTATGTATGTGTGGTGTGTCTGTGTTTGCATGGATGGCTTAAGCTATTCAGTAAATTTACAGAGCGATTAACAAAAGGTTTTGCATATTCTCTTTGATCATTTCCCTTGTTTTCACAAAGCCCACACTAGCAATCTCAAGCCTGGGTAACTAGAAATATCTAAGCAGAAGCTGAGTGTTCTAAATAGGAACATCAGTAAGTTCAGAAGCAAACATGAGCTGATCAAGAAAATGAGTCTGACACAGTGCAAAACCTCTGCACTGGAATCAGTTAAAGCAGTGGTGAGTAAATGTCACCACACCAAAGCGTTTGCAGCTAATGGATGACTCGCTGTTAGATGTGTGGAAAGGGCCAGAAACCTAAGCTACACGACACTAACGATCTAGCACGTTCGATTTCAAAGATGTGAAATACGAAAAGACAAACGACTTACAATTGACCAGTGCTGTGAACTGGGCCAGAGAAGTAAGAGGCGATCTGCAAGCGAGGCAGGCTCAGAATGCTGACCACCCCCCCCTCCTAGTTCCTTCTAGGAGAGGGCTAAGTGTGGTCTCCCCCAGCACCTCCTGGGGGTAATTCCTGGTCTGCTTGCAGAAAAAGTGGGCCAGTTCTAACCAAAGTGAGTCACCAAGTGCCTCGGAACCCCTTCCATCCCCAGCCTGAGCTGCACAACAAATGCCTAAGGCTTCATGCATTTGCACTGCAGCTCCTACACATACGTAAAACCGTGGATGGCCACCTTGTACGTGCGCAGTCTGCGGATGTACAGAAAATCTGCCTGCTTAGCAGGGCACCTGTGGCTCACGCCTGTCATCCTAGCTACTCACGAGGCTGAGATCTGAGGATCGTGGTTCAAAGCCAGCCCAGGCAGGAAAGTCCGTGAGATTCCTCCTTTTCCCTGGGGTCAGCCTACCATCATTACATGAACTCCTCCCATGGGTTTTAAAGCCTAGAAAGCTAGAATTCTTTACCTTGAGCCATTTAGCTGGGACTCGAGCTTTCCTCGAACAGTCTTCTCTCCTTCCTTTCTCTCTAATAAACTTGCTTTGCCAGTTTACATTTGTTGGGAACACTGGGAATCCCGTATCTACACCTCTGTGACCCCACCCCCACCCCCAGGTAACCCCTCTGCAAGGCTGCAGAACCATTACTGCTGGCCAGGAAAGCTTGGAGGCCAGAGACTGGAGGACCAGGGTTGCTGGCAGTGGACCTGGCTCCCAGGAAGATAGGGGATGCAGGGTTGTGTTCAAACCTCCAGGAGGGTGAAGCAGCCTGTCTGAACAAGTGGGCTGGGCAGAGAATGGCTACCCAGAGGCACTCTAAGGGTGAAGCCTTGTGCCATTCTCCAGGTTCTATGGCTTGGGGTGGGCCCTCCTTCACTCCAGTGTTAGAAACTTAATCATGCTTCTTTGGAGGCTGAGGTCTGAGGATCACAGCTGGAAGCCAGCTAAGGTAGGAAAGTTCATGAGACTTAATTAATCTGCAGTGGAGCTGTGGCTCAAGTGGTGGAAGACCACCAGCCTTGAGTGAAAAGCTAAGGAACAGAGCCCAGACCCTGTGGTCCAGCTCTAATATAGGAACAACAGAAGAAAGAGGAAGGAAGGAAGGAAGGAA
>NW_012267217.1:63658922-63713734 GCF_000151885.1 Dipodomys ordii | reverse complement strand
TTTATTCTTGCTGGTCCTGGGGCTTGAACTCAGGGCCTGGACACTGTCCCTGAGCTTCTGTGCTCAAGGCTAGTCCTCTACCACTTGAGCCCAGGAGAACGGAGTGGACGGCGTGAACTCAGAGGTGGCAGCGCCCTCCTGAGCTTGGCAGAGGGGAGCGGCTACCTTGCTCCAAGTAGACCACAGGGAAAGGCTGTACTGGAGCCCAAAGAGGGCAGCAAACACAGGGGGAGCCTCCCCACGGAGCTAGAGCAGTAGATCCTCTGCTGCAGATCCTCTACCTGAGAGCTTCAAGCCAGAGGATGAGGGAGCAAATGGGAATAGAGGGAAATAGAAGCAGAGCCAATCAAGTTGCAGGCCTCCAAGGGGCAGTGGGAAAACAGCACCTGTGTGTCGCATGGCCTGAGGGCGGGGGCTCAGATCAGGGGGTGGCATCGGCCACACTTCCCACCAGGAGGGGACAGGTTTGGATACCTCCCTGTCCAGCCCACCCCACGTTGTTCCCCAAAAGACATGCCAAGTCATTTTGAAACGGAGAAGGAGCCCCTGAAGGCTGGGGGTGCTGCTAATCTGAGCCCTGAGTGAGCTGTTACTCTTCGGGGGAGGGGGTGGGGCCAGGGCTGTTGGGGGCATTTCTGCTCTGCAGAGTCTCTCTTGCTTATCAGGGACAAATTCCTTCTCTCCTTCAGCAGGCAAGTTACTCGTGTGACAGCCTGGTTGTGAAAATCAAATCAAATCAAAACAAACCCAAACAGCAGAATTTTCTACTTCAAATATACTTGGTAGTGTAGGATGTCCCACACGCAGAGAAGACTTTTTTTTTTTAAGGCAAACCAATAGACTGGATATTAATTTATGATCAGAAATGGACACTGGCCTCTCATGGCTGTAGTCCTAGCTTCTCAGGAGGTTGGGATGGGAGGATGGCTGTTCAAAGCCAGCCCAGGCAGACTCTTAATCTCCCACTAACAGCCAAAGAGAGCTGGGAGTGAAAGTGTGGCTCTAGTGGTAGAGTGCCAGCTTTTAGCAAAAAAGTCAAGCAAGGGGCCTGGGCATCGGTGGCTCATGCGTGTAATCCTAGCTACTCAGGAGGCTGAGGTCTGAGAATCAAGGTTTGAAGCCAAGTTGGGCAGGAAAGTCTGTGAGACTCCAATTAACTACCAAAAAGCCAGAATGCTGCTGTGGCTCAAGGTGGTAGAATATTAGCCTTGAGCACAAAAGGTGAGGGACAGCGGCCAGGACCTAAGTTCAAGCCCAAGGAGTGGCACATGTGCATGCATGTGTGTATGGACACACACACACACACACACACACACACACACACAGCTCAGAACTCAACATAACACAGAAAACAAAAGAGATAGGATTTACTTCTGACTATGAAACAAAATACCATCTCTTCTGCAGCCACCTTTTAACATCTCTGGGCCTATGGCAAGTTCCCTGCCATTTCCAGAAGGTCATTTCTACCAGGCATTGGCAAGACAGCAGCTCAGCTTAGATTCAACTGTTCTCATTCTGCCTCAGGGTCTAGTATCTGTGCCCATCTTCCTCAGAGGCTCCCAGGGCCTTGAAGAGAAGGGACATTATTAGGCTCAGCCTTGGGGTCCCCAGGTTTTCTCACAGAAGAGGCTGGTTGGAAATAAGCAAGGTTGAGAGATGCACATTGTACAAAACATACCTTACAATTGACATGTGGATTGTCAAAGCTGGATCTGTGTGTGTGTGTATGTGTGTGTGTGTGTGTGTTGGACCTGGGGCTTGAACTCAGGGCCTGAGTGCTGTCCCTGAGCTTTTTTCTGCTCAAGGCTAGTGCTCTACCACAGCTCCACTTCCAGCTTCTTTGGTAGCTAGTTGGAGATAAGAGTTCATGACTTTCTTCCCCAGGCTGGCTTCAAACTGCAATCCTCAGATCTTAGCCTCCAGAGTAGCTAGAATTACAGACATGAGCCACCAGTGCCTTGTTCAAGCTGGATCTTGCAAGGAGCAACCTCCTACCCCCCGCCCCCAACCGCCCCAGGGGTCAGGGTCTCTAAGACAAAGGACAGCTGGTGTCCAAACCATGGGCAGCTCAGTTCTGGGCACCCTGAGAATGGTTATGTTGCTCGTTCCAGTTCCAGGGCTGACTCTAATGCCCGCCACAGCGAGCAGGAGGTGGCCACGCGGATTGAGCAGGTCAGAGCTCTGGCTGGGCTAAATCTTCCCAGGCAGTAATTTTAACTCCAGCACTGTCTGCCTTCTGTAAATGCAGAACTGAAATAGAACTAGCCCTGAGGGCGGAAGTTGGCCAGGAGCAGAGCAGGAACTGTGGAATGCCAGGCAGTCCCTCCTAAAAGTCCTGCCAGCCATGGTTTTAAATAAAAAAGGTTAGAACCAGGCACCCGTGGCTCACATCTGTAATCCTAGCTACTCAGGAGGCTGACACCTGAGGATTGAGGTTCAAAGCCTGAGAGAGGCTTATCTTCAATTAATCAGCAAAAAGCTGGAAGTGGAATTGTGGCTCGAGTGGTAGAGCAACAGCCTTGAGGAAAAAAGCCATGCAAGAATTTGAGGTCCTGAGTTCAAGCCCCAGTACCAACACATAAATACACATACACACACACACAACTTAATCCCTATGAAAGTTTTATACATGATGGCAAGGTATTAAGAAGAAAGTTCATGCCTGTAATCCTAGCTACTCAGGAGGCTGAGATCTGAGGATCACAATTTGAAACCAGCCCAGGGAAGGAAGGTCTGGGAGACTCTTCTCTCCAGTTGTAAAAGCTGGAAGTGGAGCTATGGCTCAAGTGGTAGAACACTAGTTTTGAGCAAAAGTAGCTCAGAGATAGCACCCAGGCCTTGAGTTCAAACCCCCAGACAGGCACAAAAGAGAAAATAAAGAAAAAGAAGAAAGAAGAAAACACAAAGTAAGAAGACCTGTTTATTATCCTGCCACACCAAAGCTCATTGCAAGTTCAGTGGGACCGCACAGATCTCAAGCAGGGGTGGAAATACTCTGTTGGCAGCTATGGACGGCTGTGGGGTGACTGAGGCGACACTGTCTATTTCTGCTCCTCAGGGAGGTCACCTGGCTCTGGGAAAGCTGTTGAAGGTGAAACTGGTGCACGCTGGGTCTCGCCCCAACTCCAGAGGTCCATGAATGCAGCCACACCTATGAGTAGAGTGCCACATGGGCTGGGTGGGATGCGGGGGGGGGGGCAGCACTAAGCCTTCGGGCTCTGGAAGCTCTCACCTCCCCTGCTGCCCTGCTCCATGCCAAGGCTCCGCCCTAAGCCGCTCAGAGGAGGCTCAGGCTGGACACCTGCCATCCTCACCACCACCGCCACCCATCTGTCAGGCTCTCACTGTGGGCTGGGCCCACATCTGTCTGGGCCTCTGCCTCTACCCTGGCCCATCTCTGCCAGCCCCTCCAAAGTTTTATTTCCCCTCCTTCCTGAGGACCCTTCTCAAGCTTTAGCAACCTCCTGCCCTCAAACCTCTTCCTGAAAGTCATGGACCCTTTGCAAAGGGGGAAGAAAGTGGAAGGGGAAAATTGGGCCTTTGGATATTTGGCAGAGGTTGGATCTTTAAGAGTGATTTTGCCAGGCACTGATGGCACATGCCTATAATCAGCTACTCAGGAGGATGAGATCTGAGGATCATGGTTCAAAGCCGCCTGGGTAAGAAAGTCTGTGAGACTCTTATTTCCAATCAACTATCAGAAAACCAGAAAGGGAGCTGTGGCTCAAAGTGGTAGGGTGCTAGCCTTGAGCAAAAGAATCTCAGGGACAGCACCCAGGCCTGATTTCAAGCCCCATGACTACCCCTCTCCCCGCAAAAAAGTGATTTTGAGCCACTAAGGGCAATTGAGAGCGTGTGCAAAGTTAACTATTGCACCGTGCATCTCCTGACATGAGCACAAGTTGTACAGCACAGCACTATTTCTGGTCAGTCCTGCAGAAAGTTCAACTCAATGTGGTAACCTCCAGACACTCCAAGACAGCCTGTTCCCCCAAAATGTCTAGGTCAGGAAAGACTAGGAACTTCCCAGCTCAGGGACAATAATGGAGGTGACATATATATATATATATATATATATATATATATATATATATGACTCTGTGTGGAATGCTGGTTTAGGGAAGGGAAGTCATATGTAACTTTCACAATACATAAGTAATAGATGTAGATTTTCCTATTGAGATTGCCAAAGAAATTTGAATGGAGCCAAAGGAAAGGATGAACCAACGTTAACTTCCTGGTTTTGATGCTGAATGTGATTTGGGGGAGAGTCCTTATGACATAGGAGAGAAACATTGTAATGGGGTGTTGTCGGGAGCTTACTCTCCAATAACTCTGCGAAGCAATAGTGGTACCATGCTGAAATGCTCAAGGAGGAAAGCGAGGAAAGGGCACCGAGGGCCTCTTTGTACAATGCTTGAAATTATTTTAAAATAAACAAGTTAACAACAACAAAAAAGAGACAACTTTTTTCTTAATCGGAGTGGTGTTATATAAACACTTTTTGGGAAGGTTTCTTAGAACCAGTTCAGGTAGCTTAGCTCTTTTTGTTTAATCAGTGAGCACTGGAACATGTAACATACAAACATGCACATGTACACAAGATGCAAACACACACACAAACATGCACACATGAACACACCTGCAAACACATAGGCAAGTGCACACGCAGACGTGCATGCACACAAAGCACAGACACAAACATACACATATACACACAAACACGCATGAACACATGCAAATACATGTGGATTGAGAAGAGTTTAAAAGGGGTCCTATCTTAAAGGACTATTGTTTTTTAATCAAATAAAACCATTTTAGATGTATGTACTCCTACAGGCTTTTGTGCAAAATCTGCAGATCCCTTGGCAATATCTAAGCTGCTTGGAGACTAAGACAAATGCACCATGGGTAGAAAATAGAACCCTAGAGAGTCAGTGGGACCAGGCAGTGGGAGGAGGCAGGAGGGCGGCAGCAGCCACAGGGAGCGAGCAGCGAGCGTCTGGAGGAGTGCAGGTCTCCCCTGCGGTGCAGTCTGATTGCCCAGAACAAGGGCAGCACTTGCTCCAGCCATGCAGATAGTGGGCTAGAGTTGGAGCCTCAGGTGCTATGAGCAGTTGTGCGGAGCTGGGCTCCTGGAACATCCAGTGTTTGTGAGCAAGGCTATCTCGTTTGTAAGCTAATGGCTGGGGGAAGGTGGCAGAGGAACAGGCCTGGGCCTCGCTCTGTCCTCTGTTCTAAACTAGATTTTGCTTCAGCCAAAGCCTGATGGATGGTATGACCCTTGGGAAAATTTTGTAGGTCTCTGGGTGGGAGCAAAGGCTTGGGCTGGGCGAGAGGCCGCCCCATCTGCCCATGTACACCGGGCAGGCCTGTGGGTCGGGGGCTGTGGCAGCCGGCAGCAGAGCCCTGGGCTGGCACAGGGACCTGGGTGCTCCTGGAACAGGGGGCAGAGGAAACATCTTCAAGGTCTTCCCCATCAGAGATCTGATGCTGCGCTCTTCAGCTTTCCTTTTGCTTGCTTTTGGGAAGACTCCCTGGACCGATTTGGCATAGGCTCCGCCCTGTGTCCAGGCATCCCTGAACTTGCTTCTCCAACAAATACCCACCTCTCGGGCTGTCCTGTCCCCCACCCTCCAATGCCAGCACCTGCCAGCCAGAGTGCCAGGTCCCTTCTTGGACACGGTGTGCACGTGGGCTCCTTCGGCTTGCTCCTCATGGGAAGTGGGGACCCTGAAGGCCCCAAATCTCTGCCTGCACTTGTCCGTATCTGGTGTGCATGTGTGCGTGGTGGGGGAGCCGAGCTCTCTTCCAAGCCTCGGCAGCTTAGGATGTGCTCTGAGCCCTTCTCTGAGGTCTGGGATGGTGTCACTGAAGGGAGAGCAAGGGGACTGATGTGGCAGTGCTGTCCTCCAGGGTCTGGCCTGGGTGTTTGCAGTCAAACCATCCTCTGGGAACCCCAGATCTACAATGATGTCTGAAACTGGGTCACCAGAGTCACATCTGGCAATTAGATGTGCGCCAATGACATGCACAGTCATTCAACACCCATGGGAGAGCTTCAGTGTCTCCCCAAGAGGCCATACGTGCCTGGCAGAGGCTGGCAGGGGAGCAGGGAGCGGGGGGAGACCTGCACCCCGTGACAGGGCTTGGAAAGTCCTTGTACTGGAATGTCGGGAATCAGCCCTGTGCCGCATCATGCTGTGCTTGGCCAACACAATGTGGGTAAAGGGTTCAGTTAGGAGCTGTTGCCTCTCCAGGGTGCCTGAGATCTGCGGCCAGGAGAGAAGGCTGGGAAGCCTCGGTCCTTCAGCCTGGGCCAGGGAGGGATGAGGAACTGCCCCACAACTTGACCTGCAAAGCCTGGCATGCAGCCTGGTCCAGCAGAGGGTCCTTGAAAGATGGGCCCAACCACAGCAGAAATCAACAGTAAGAACATCAACATACACTGTTGTATGGTATGTGTGTGTGCGTGTGCGTGTGCGCGTGAGTGCGTGTGCTCACACGCGCATGCCAACACTGGGCTTGAACTCTAGGCCTTGTGCTCTCATTTTTTTTTTTCTCAAGGCTGACACTCTACAACTTCTCTATTGGCTTTTGGGGGTGGTTAATTAGAGAAAAGGGTCTCACAGACTTTTCTGCCTGGGCTGACTTTGAACTGCTATCCTCAGATCTCAGCCTCCCGAACAGCTAGGATTATAGGTGTGAGCATTAGCATCCAGCTGTTGCCTGATTTTTTTTTTTTCAGTTGTGAGTCTTCAACTCTGGGCCTGGGTGCTGTGCCCAAGGTTCTTTAGCTCAAGGCTAGTGCTCTACCACTTGAGCCACAGTGCCACTTCTGGCTATTTCTGAGACGTTTATTGGAGGTACAAGTCTTATTGAATTGTGGACTGGCTTTGAACTGCAATCCTGGGATCTCAGCTTCCTGAGTAGCTAGGCTTACAGGTATTAGCCACTGGCGCCTAAAACTAATGTTTTAAAACACAACTGTAAGTTAAAAATCTCTACTCTACCATCAAGTAGCTGTGTTCTCTGGCACAGGACAGTAAACTCTATTAACTATTAACTCCATTAACTCTTTTAACTGAACATTGATTGCTACATCAATTTTCTCTAAGACCTACTTAGTTCAAGAGGTGAGAGGGCTTGCTGTCAGCCGGGGACATGGAATCAGAGAGCAGCCACCATGCTAATGCCGTGCCAACACTGTTCAGGTGAATAAACCGAAGCTCAGAGGAGTGGAATGTTTTCCCCTGATCACAAGTTAAGAGGAGAGGCAGGTGGAAAAAAATATCCTTCCCAAAGGTGATACAAAGAATAGGCAAGCCGGACACTGGTGGGTAACTCTTGTATTTTAGCTACTCAGGAGTCTGAGATCCAGATGACCTGGGTCTAAGCTAGGCAAGGCAGAGACTCTATCTCCCAAGTAACTAGCAAAAAATTGGACGGGAGGCATGGTTCAAGTGGTAGAACAACAGCCAAACAAGCAAGCTGAGCCAGCAAGCCAAGCAAGTTTGAGGATCTGAATTAAAAAACAAACAAACCAATACTGGCAAAAAAGAAACGCCCAAAGGAATCAGTAAAACTGAAGTTACTTCACAACAGGGTTTGGGGAATGTATGGGCTATAAGTATTATTGAGCTGTCTGCCAGAAACAGGCTGGTGGCAAGCCCCCGGACTCAAGGGTGTGAGTTATGCCAGCTCTTGTGGTTTCTGACCCTGGTTCATATGGGCTCAATCCCAAATCTTCAGGAAGCCCTCCAGCAGGTTGTTCAATCTGGCCGCTCCGGTGGAATCCACGGCCTGGGCATTTGCACTGCAGAAATCGGCAGATGCTGCAAATCGGGGCCCTGTTTTCCTCCCTGGAGAACTGATTATCAGACGCTTGCAGGCTTGGGGCCTAGTGAGGGACATTCAGCATGGCAACAGAATCAGGATGGGCCTCCTGACCATGCCCACCTTCCCCCTGGACGCCCCCGTCTCTAGAAAGCAACTTTGGATCAGGAAAAAGAACAGTGGAGGACATTCTCGGCTTTTTTGTTGATTCATTGGAGATAAGGGTCTCATGGACATTCCTGCCCAAGCTGGCTTCAAACCATGATCCTCAGGTCTCAGCCTCCTGAGTAGCTAGGATGACAGGCGTGAGCTGTGGGCAACTGGCTGAGACCTGGCTTGTGAGGAGTTGGGGAACCACAGGGCTCACTGAGGAAAAGCATTTTCCTATCAGAGGAAAACAGGAAGCTTCAGCGTGCTTTGACGGGCAGGTGGGGTTGTCTGAGGCCCAGAGATGCCAGAAAGGGACAGAACAATGTGTTCTGGTTGGCAAGCTGAATGTGGGCTGTTCACATGTGGCCCTGTGGCTTTGCAGCGGGGATCACCCCAGACCTCTGGGGAAGCAGCTCTGTTTCGGCGGCAGAAGCCAGGCAGCTTGGCTAGGCACCAGCTCTCAGGGGAACCGAAAGTCCCTGCTGCTTCCAAAAAGAGGCGCCGCTGCACCCTCAGACAAAGGCCAGGCGGAGAAAGGGGCTGCGATTGTAGGAAGAGAATGCTGGGCAAGAGAGATGAATCTGCTGTGCGGGCGCCAGCGGCTCTCACCAGTAATCCTAGCTACTCAGGAGATCTGAGATCTGAGGAACGGAGCTCAAAGCCAGCCTGGGGCAGGAAGACGCCATGAGGCTCTTTATCTCTAATTAACCAGCAAAATGTCTGAAATGGAGCTGGGGCTTAGGTGGTAGAGTGCCAGCCTTGAGTGAAAAAGCTAGGGGACAGTGCTCAGGCCCTGAGTACAAACCTCAGTACCATTACACACACACACACACACACACGCCTAAACCTGCTTTTATGTTGTTTTTACCTAGTAGATGAGAGTCACCTTTTTGTCTCACAAATGACATCATTGCTTGTTGTACGTGATGGAGACGGGAGGTTAGTTGCCCAGGGTAGGTGGGCTGGTGATGTAAATGGGGTAATGCACGGGGGGGGGGGTGGACTGCCCACACCGGAGAGAAATGTCCCACACAACTGAGGAAGGTTCTTCCCAGCCCCGCTTACAATCATCCTGGGGTGAGGCAGGTCTAAGGAGATGGGAGCGTCTCACTTTTCTAGGGAAGTTGGAAATTCTAGCTTATGATGCAAATCTTCCTGGATTTTAAAAATTCTCCAAGCTGGGCACCACTAGCCCATGCTGATAATTCTAGCTACTCAGAGGTCTGAGATCAGAGGATCACAATTCAAAGCCAGCTTGAGCAGAGAAGTCTGTACGGCTCTTACCTTTTAAATAACTAGAAGCAGAGCTGTAGCTCAAGTGGAAGAGCACCAGCTTCAAGCAAAAAAACTATGGGACAGTGCCTAGGCCCTGAGTTCAAGAAACAGTACTGGCACACATAGAAAGAATGTCAAGGGTAAACAGGGCACTAAATCTAACATAGATACCACTAACATGTGATGGTTAATTTAATCTAGGTAGATTTTGACCAAGTATTGTGACATTAATTTCTGAGTTTTTAAGAAGTCCCTGGAGCATAGCATTGGAGGTGTTGCTTGGTAAAACATCTCCTGAGAGAAAGCATTAGGTACCAAGCTCGAGTCCCGGTCTCAGACCAAAAAAAAAGAGAAGTACCTGGAGCCAGGTGCCAGTGGTTCATGCCAGGAAGACTAGCATTTTAGTGGCAAGTATGGTGTGAGCCAGACGCAGCATGGCCTCCTGGAAGGCTGGTGTAGGTCAGACTGACTTCCTCCTCCTCCCCTTTCCCTTCTCCCCCTCCGCAGCTGGTGAGAAGGGGGTTCTGCTGAAGAGCTGGATGCAAGAAAGCTCTTAGATAGAGACACCAGGCAGAGTGCATCATGGGAGAGGGATCTCAACTCTCAACTGGAGGGAGAGGGGCAAGGAGCAGAGGAAGGGCTGGGGTGAGTAGGAGGGTCTAGCCTGACAGAACCAGATCTTCAGACAGACCAGGTGGAGAGCCCGGGTTGTGGGAGGACACATCCCAGGACATAAATTTCTGCCCTGTTTTTTACTTTTCGCTTGTCTTGTTTTGTTTTGAATCATGCTCTTTTTGCTTTAGTTTGTTTTTAGATAGCGTCTTGTGCTTTTGCCCAGGTGGGCTCAGACTATGATCCTCTTAGATCCACTTCCCAAATAGTTGGGGATTGCAGGCCTGAGCTTTGGTGCCCAGCTCAGATTTCTGCCTTGTTTAGTAACACGTTAAAATATGGTTGGAGTAGGCTGTTGGCGTGTGTGAAAATAGAGCGATGAGACCGGTTGGAATTGTGGTAAGAAGGGAGTATAGGGAAATGGAGAGTGAGGATGCACATGCATGGAGACTTGCTGCTGTCCGGCCCTGATCACTCACCCAGCATGAAGCCTAACCCCAGAAGCAGCCCACGTGGACGAAAGTGGCTCACATCCCTACCCACCGCAGGCTTCCCCGCTTCCTGCCTGCTTCCCCATTCTTCTCCATCCCTTCCCTCAGCAATTTCGTACCTTGTCTTTGATTTGCAGCTTCCTTCTGAAGAAACCTCAGAGATAAGAAGCAAGGCCCCAAGATGGACTTTGCCACCCGTGTATCTCATTCTGTGGGGATTCCAGCAGCACAAGGCCTGTCAGAACAACCCGAACACACCCTCCATCCTCCTCCCAGTAAGCTGCATAGAAAGGGACCAATGCGCTGTCTTCATTAGTGTGCAAGACCATAGGCCCAGAGAAGCCAAAAGGGTGAATTCAAAAATGATGGTAACTAGCGAGAGAATTAAGGAAGAGAACCCCCAGAAAGTGTAATTTTCACAGGCACCTGAAAACTGTGGTTAGGAAATGCCACAGACAGAGATGAACCTGTTTGCAAAAGAGACAGGACTACATCACCTCCAAAAATGTAAAAGCCAGGTGTCTGTGGCTCACGCCTATAATCCCAAACTACTCAGGAGGCTGAGATTTTAGGATTGAGGTGTGGTTCAAGTGGTAGAGTGCCAGCCGTGGGTAAAAAAGCTAAGTGAATGTGAAGCCATGAGTTCAAGCGCCAATACCGGCACCTACACCTACACAAAAGACCAGGGGATCTAAATACATAGAAAGAGAAGTCACAATCTCAAATATAAGAACTCGGTAGGGCTTTGGAATTTTGCTTTTAGTTTTTGTTTGTTTGCTTTGGTTCTGGGATCAAATGCCAATCCTTGTTATGTAAAATTTGTTATCTATCATTGAGTTACACAAATCCTGACCTTCCCAGCCTGACCCTCAATGATCTACAGATATTATTTAATTAATTTATTAATTTATTTATTTTTGTTGGTCGTGGGGCTTGAACTCTGGGCTTGGGCACTGACCCTGAGCTCTTCGGCTCAAGTGACCGCTCTACTGCTTGAGCCACAGCACCACTTCCAGTTTTCTAGTGGTTTATTGGAGATAAGAGTCTCAAGGACTTTCCTGCTGGGGCTGGCTTTGAACTACGATCCTCAGATCTCAGCCTCCTGAGTAGCTAGGATTACACCAGTGCCCAGCCAAAGATATCTATTATCTTCAAGTCAATCTGTAAATAGAATGTAATGACATTATATCCCAACAGGGATTTTCAGGGAACTTGACAAATATGTTATAAAATCCAACTTGAGCTGGGAAGGTAGCTCAGTGGTAGAGCGCTTGCCTTGCATGCCTGAGGCCCTGGGTTCGATTCCTCAGCACCACATAAGCAAAAAGAAAAAAGCCAGAAGTGGTGTTGTAGCTCAAGTGGTAGAGCACTAGCCTTGAGCTGAAGAGCTGGGGGACAGCACCCAGGTCCAGAGTTCAGGCACCACGACCAGACCCCCCAAAAAAAATCCAACTTGAAAAGAAAATGCATGCAGATCACGGAACAAGAAACCCTAAGTTAGTCACCAGATAGAAAACACAACAAAACCAAAGCATAGGAAACTATAGAACAAACAAAGACAAGGGGGCTTGGCAGGTGTCAAGAGACATGGGGTGAGAGGGTCCCCAGGAAGCGCAGAGCCCTTAAACAAAGCACTAGTAGGATTACACCTGTAATCCTAGCTACTCAGGAGGCTGAGATCTGAGGATTGCCATTGAAAGTCAGACAAGAAAGTCCAGGAGACGTTTATCTCCAATGATCCAGCAGAAAGAGCTGCAGGCTAAGTGGTGGAGAGCTAGCCCTCAGCAAAAACAGGCCCTGAATTCAAGCCCTGGACAGATGTGTGAATACACACACACACACACACACACACACACACACACACACAAATAAAAGCATCCTTCAGCCTAGTTTTATTTCCTTCCCCAAGAAAGCTTGTGAGTGCACACAAGAGCACGTTGGGGCCTTGCGTATGATTGTCTTTTGTAATAATAACAGCACAAAGGAAAAGTCTACACCACCAGCTGTTATTTTATGTTCACTGACACACAAGTGCGACAAGACGTACTAGGCACCAGTGGCTGGAGTTTGTAATCCTAGCTATGCCGGAGGCTGAGATCTGAGCATTGTGGTTCAAAGCTAGCTCTGGATTAAAAAAAAAAATCCACAAGGAAGTGGTGCTGTGGCTCAAGTAGTAGAGCGCTCACCTTGAGCTGAAGAGCTCAGGGACAGCGCCCAGGCCCAGAGTTCAAGCCCCAGGACTGACCCCCCACCCCCTCCAAAAAATCAATGAGACTCTTATTTCTAAGTAACCAGAGGTGGAGGCGTGGCTCAAGTGGTGGAGCATTAGCTACGAGAGTAAAAGTTCAAGCCCCAGTAGCAGGAAAAAAAAAAAGCAAGACTGAATCTAAAAAAATAATCTAAAGTGAAAAGGGCTGTGGCAGAGTGCTTGCCACGAGGCCCTGAGTTCAAACCATAGCACCTCGAAAAAGTAGACAGATGATCTTCAGGCCTGTGCCCTGGAGGGCATCAAGTTCTAAAAATAACGAGGGAGGAAGCTGACAGCGCGGCTCAGCAGTACTGAGCCTGCCGCACAAGCACAAGGTCCTCAGTTCAAACCCAGTACTGCCAACCCCCCCCCCCGCCACATATGTTCATATAGAATAAGAAGGCCTCCTGCCCAGTTGTTGCCTCGTTGGGTTTAAATTCAGCACACACATACTTTTCTGAGAGAAAGGTGTATAGGGAGTATGGGAAATAAAAACTGAGTTTTGAAAACTCAGTTTTAAAATGATCTTAGGGGCACAGGTTTCCTTTGGCAGTGATGGGGGCGGCGGGAACTGGACAGAGGTGGAGTTGCATCAAAAGACAAAGGCCACAGGACCGCTCACTGCTCACCTGTCTGTGGCGGTTAACAAAGTGGCTGATTTTTGTTATGTGAACTGCGCCTCCATTAGAAAACCTCTCTTCTATCGGCAGACGGAGAGTCCGGGTTCTCTGTCAGCTCCGGGGCCTGTGCGGGCCCTCCCAAAAGAGGTTCTTCTTCTAAGAAGGTGTGGCTAAAGCTAGCCCCAGAGCAGCAGCAGTGGAGCTGGGGTGGGGCCAGACTCAAAAGCAGTACTTGGCATCGTTTTATTTTGTTTTGAGCCAGTCCTGGGGCTTCAACTCAAGTCCTGGTTGTTGACCCTGAGCTTTTTGTTGCTCAAGGCTAGCGCTCTACCGCCTGAGTCACAGCACCATTTCTGGCTTTTTTGGTAGATTAGTGTAGACAAGAGTCTCACAGATTTTTCTGCCTGGGCTGGCTTTGAACTGTGATCCTCTGAGCATAGCCTCCTGAGTAGCTGGGATTACAGGCGTGAGCCACCAGTGCCTGTATCAGGAGCATCTCTAATCTGAAAACTCCAAACCCGAAGTGCTCCAAAATCCAAGCCTTTCTGAGTCCCTATAGAACACGCTGAGTGGGCACCTGATCTGGGGTAATGGGTCACTATTAAACATAGGCACGCTGAAAACAGTATATGGAATTATCTCAGGCAGACACGAAGCATAGTGAATTTTATAGTCATTGATACATTATTATATATCAATATCAATATATATATATATGTCAATATGTCAGTGGCAAGTGATGCTGGGAATTGAGTCCAGGGCTTTGGGCATACTATGAAAGTGCTGTATGACTGAGCCACACCCCCAACCCCTACATTTATTAACACTATCAATAATACTATTATGAATACTTTATTAATACTCTCACTAATTTTTTGTGCTGCTACTATGGCTTGAGCTCAGGGCCTCACACTTGTTCTGCTTGCATGTTCATGGTTGGTGCTCTACTACTTGCATCAAGCCTCCAGTATGGCTTTTTGCTGGCTACTTGGATATGGAGTCTCTCAGATTCTCCTGCCCCAGCTGACTTCAACACACAATCCTCAGATCTCAGCCTAGTGAGTAGCTAGGATTACAGGTATGAGTCACCAGCACTCAGCTAAGAACTTATTGATAATAGTCAGTGGCCAACAGGAGTGAACTGGGTGCTTAATAATTCCTAAAAGGTGTCACATTGCCCAGTTCACTCCTGTTGGCCACTGACTATTATCAATAAGTTCTTAGCTGAGTGCTGGTGGCTCATACCTGTAATCCTAGCTACTCAGGAGGCTGAGATCTGAGGATCATGGTTCAAAGCCAGCCCAGGCAGGAAAGTCCATGAGACTCTTATCTCCAATGAACCACCAGAAAACCAGAAGTGGCATGTTAGTCAAAGTGGTAGAGAGCTAGTCTTGATCAAAAGAGCTCAAGGACAGTACCCAGGCCCTGAGTTCAAGCCCCATGAATGAAAGACACAACAACAAACAAACAATAACAACAACAACAAAAACCCACCCAAAAGCCAATTCTTCCAACTCTCCCTGACTCAAAGCTGGAAAACTGCCAACCTTCAGCAAATGCCTGTGTGAGCACTCAACACTCAGAAAACCTTGCACATTATTTTTATGATGCCAAATACATGACTGATTCTAAAGCTACAGTGTGGAGAAATGCATTCACATGATCAGTTTCCCCCGAAGGAAAGCGTGCTTCAGTGCAGAGGATTTACCTCTGGTTCAGGTTTGGCTTGGATGTTCTTACCTTCCCTGCTTACTACTGAATGGAAAAGAAGGGCAGAAAGTAAATATCAACTGCAATCATCTTTCTCAGTCCAGAGAAAATGGAAAAGGTCAGCCAGGCACCAGTGGTTCACGCCTGTAATCTTAGCGACTCAGAAGGCTGGGAGATGAGGATCACAGTTCAAAGCCAGCCCAGGGAGAAAACTCCATGAGACTCTTATTGCCCAGGAATCAGTAAAATACTGAAATACTGGAAGTAGAGTTTGGCTCAAGTGGTAAGAGCACCAGCCTTAAATGAAAAAGCTAAAGGACAGTGCTCAGGGCTGGAGTTCAAGCCCCCAAACTGGCACACACACATACACACACACACACACACACACTCTCTCTCTCTCTCTCTCACTCTCTCTCTCTCTCTCTCACACACACACACACAAAGTGGTCCTTATTTTTTTCTTTTGAAAGGACGGGTTGGAACTCAGGGCCTTGAACTTGTTAGATGGGTACTCTTCCACTTGAGCCACACCTCCAGTCCAGCATTTTACCAGAGTCTAGGAAACTTTTCTGCCCAGGCTGACCTCAAACTATAATCCTCCATATCTCAGCCTCTGTGTAGATAGGATTATAGGCATGAGTCATTGGTACCTGGCTAAAATGGCCCTTTCCTTCTGCTACATGCAATTAGGGAAGCTCATCTCTTTTACTGACTCCATTTCTCCTTTCCCTTTACCCAAGAGAAACTCTTCTCTTTAAGATGAACCTGGAAAGGGGGTGGGGGGCGGGGATTAACTCAGTGGTAGAGCACTTGCTTAGCATGTGCAAGGCCCTGGATTTCATTCCTGGCACCACTGGACAAGAAAAATCCAGCTTCTTTTAAACTACAACCAGTGAAGAATTTACCCACCCTTCTTTTGTCTCTGCTTGGGTAGATGAGGTTTATAATTCTACAGGCTGCCCAATACTAAAGGCCTGCACTAATGGTTCTATTTCAAAAGTTTTCAGCGTTCCAGTGAGCTGAGAATTCCAGAAACCTCTATTTGCCCATCGCTGGGAGCCTATGACATGGCGCGTTTTAGTGACATGTCTGCTTCTGGCTTGCTGCTTTTCCTTTTGTGGAACTCTGGGGGGCGGGGGGGGAGGGAGGGAGGATCTGGGACAGTCGCAGAGGCGCTGCCAAGGGGAGCTGCAGCCTGGGGTGGTTCTCTGATTAGCTCTGCAATGTCTACCCCCCCACCCCCAACATCTCAGCCCAGGTCCCAGCACCGGGCAGCATGATGGCTCTGCAGTTGGGGAGGGGGCTGCAGTTGGGGAGGGAGGGGATCCCCAAGGCCCCACATCAGCAAGCTTGGTCAGTGCCCTTAGGGAAGAGCCACAGAATGTTAGCACAGTGATGGACTCCAGCCCATTCCCTCATTTAGAGCTGGAGGCAAAGGGTTGGCTCATGTCACAAACTCCCCCCAGTCGCCTGATCATTAGCAAACGTCTCCCAGGAGCTTCTAGGTGGCAGCTGTTTCTCCTAGAGCTGCAGACATAATGGGATGTGAGACAGGCAAGGCCTGGGCTCTCCTGGGAGTTCTGGCGATGGCAGCCGATCTGTGAGAGGACAGACACAGGCCAGCGCGTTCCTGCCCGCCCTCTACAGGGCCACAGGGCCCCACATCTCCTTCTACTTGAAGGGAACTGCTTGGCTGTGGGAGTGTCCTGGAATACCTCTACTTCAACACATGTGGAGCTGCTAGCATGAGTTCAAGCCTGGGCAACGAAGCAAAGATCTGTCTGAAAGAATAAAAATTCGTGTGTGTGTGTGTGTCTGTCTGTCTGTGTGTGCACTGGTAGGTTTGAACTCAAGGCCTGGGAACTACCCTTTGTTTTTCTTCTCAGGGCTGGCGCTTTACCACTCAGTCATACCTCATTCTGTTTTTTGTTTATTGGTGGTTATAATTGGAGATAAGTGTCTCACCGAGTTTCCTGGCTAAGCTGACTTTGAATCACGATCCTCAGATCTCAGCCTCCTGTGTAGGCAGGACGACAGGCGTGAGCCACCAGCACCCAATGTTTCCATATATGCTTTAGGGGCCAGCAGCCTGAATCCCCTCTTTCAATATTTACTGTCTCCTCATTCCCAAGTAAAAGGAAGCCCAAGAGTAGATAATAAAGAAGTCAGTGATAAAGGATACAAAGTTGAGCAGCCGCAAGTGTCCCAAAGAAAATAAAGGAGGGTCAGTAAGGGCTCCCAGAGTGACAGGCGGAGGTGTTTGTATGCAGCAATCGGGCCAGATTCCTCAGGAGAAGATGTTTTCTTCCAGGGAAAAGCTTGTTCTAGCTAGAACAACTTTAAGGGGCTCCTGATCTCTAAGGATGTAGCTGGGACGAGAAAGGAAATCATTCTGCAAAAAGCCAGAACTCAAGAGGCCACCCCTGGTCACGGAGATTGCTGCCGTATTGATTGGTTTCCGTGCTTTTCTGGTTAGAGTCAGAAGAATATTGAGCCCAAGGGTGCTTGTCACAGGGAATGAGACACGTCAGTAAGCAGGAGAGGAGACGAGGCAGATCCGGACAGCGAAGGAAGGGGACAGCTGGGGGCTGTTCGTGCCCAACCTTGGTTTGTTGACTTTTGGTGCAGTAAAACTTTGATGTTCAATTTAAAATGTACAACTTCTGCTTTGAAATCCCCCTAGGAGGGCCCAGGCATTGGTGTCTAACGGTGCTTTTCAGCTGCACTGAATAGAAAACCCTAACTCAACTACATGAATAAAAAGGAATGGACTGTCTCAGAACAGGAAGGGATGAGGTGCCCAGGCGAATTCAGTGGGTGAATTCCGTGGGGTCTTCTAGGACCCACGCTCACCTTTTCTATTTGTTCTGTCATGTCTGTACCTTGGCCTCATTCTGCAGATTCTCATGATTATAAGATGTCGGCAGTAGCTATTGCTATCACAGCCTATGACAACTTCCAAAGGTTGAAAAGGAGCTGTTTCCTCTGTGCATTAATTTCGACGACAAAGACGTGACTAGAAGCCCATGTCACCTCTCAGTTACAGTGACTAGAAGCCCATGTCACCTCTCAGTTACAGTCGCATCCCATTCCCCACCACACAATGCAAGTTTACAGCAGCCTTGTGTTACTTGGAGCAACAAAGGAAGGAAACGGGCCTGCTATCTAGGGCAAGATGGGCCAGAAGATTCTGGAACGTGGGGAAGCAGGCACAAGATGGCTGTGGGGGAGGCAGAGAAGATGGAGATAGAGATAACAACTAGCATGAATACTCTCTCCAGATTTCTCCAGAAATCCCAGGGAAGAATTCTCCTTTAGCTGCACAAGAGAAAAGGGATGGAATGGGGGATGTGTTCGTGGTCCCAGGAGCACGGAGGGTGCCCCAGATGGCTAGAAAATGCCGGGAGACTTGGCCTTCTTGGGGTGCCAGGTTAGAAATCAGATGAGCTGGAACAAAATGCATTTTGAGTCAACAAAAGATCAGCAGTTTGCAAAGCAAACCAGCGGAACACAGTCAAGACATTATCAATGGAGGAAGAACGACATGGTGAAAACGAAAAGGAATCCCACCAGTTTCAAGGCAGAAAAACTCAAAATCTGTTTCCTCTGGGTGGGGAGGGGGGCGGCATACAGGGCAGGCCCTGGATTTGTGGTTGGGACTTTGTAACTCTGAATTCCCAAAGGTGGTGGAACAATATCTCTGTAGTATATTGAGGGAAAAAAACCCAAATATTTTAGAGTCCTCAAATTTCCTCCCTCCCTCGCTTCCTTCCTTCCTTCCTTCATGCCCCCCCTCTCTCTTTCTTTGTCTGTGTCTGTCTATCTGTCTCTCTGTCTCTCTTTCTTTGTGCTGGTATTAAGAGCTTGAACTTGGGGGCCTGGGCACTGTCCTTTAGGTTTTTTTGCCCAAGGTTGGTGCTCTCCCACCTGAACCACAGCTCCACTTCTAGTTTTTGGCTGATTCATTGGAGTTAAAAGTCTCTTGGACTTTCCTGCTTGGTCTGGCTTTGAAATGAGATTTCAAATTTCAATGTCCTGAGTAGCTGGGATTACAGGCATGAGGCACTGGTGCCGGCTCTCAGATTCTGTTTCTAACATAAAAACAACTACAAGATATTTTGAGATATTCCAAGGCTTAGAGAACAGATCTGTCTGCAAGCTGCAGTAGATGAAGTATAAATAAAAGAATAAAAATGAAGGCTCCTAGAAAGTGGCAGTCATATCCTCAAGTGACCCCGTCAGGCCTGTGGACTCCTTAGATGGTTGGGGGTGCTGGCTGAGCTGGCTTTGGTGGCCTGAGCCCATTCACTGTGCTCCTTGTGCAACTTCAGGAAGTGAGTGTCCAAGCCACATCCTTTGCCCGGTGGCTCAGACATTGGGTGACCACGCTGAACAGCTACCACTCACTTCCTGGGCTTAATAACAATGGCTCAACGGCTCACTCGCCCAGAGGCTTGTGTGATGGAATGCCTTCTAGAAGGTTCTTTATTTCTCTTGAAGCCAGACTGCCGGCCACAGACAGTCATGGGTCTCATCTGTGGAGCTCATAGATCGCTCTAGCCACTTGGTTTTTCCTCTTCATTAGGAAGGAGTATCATAAAAGCATCGACTCAAACCTGTAGGTGCTGCTGTTGTCATCCCAGCTACCATGTCAACCTCAAGACAGGAAGTCACAGAGATTGTCCATCGCTAGGCTAGGATGAGGGTCCATCCTCTGCTTTCTCTTGTTTTGGTAGGAAAGCTATCAGGAGCAGGGCTAGAGAGGTGCAGGATGGAGCCACGGACCCTGGTCGCTTCAGCTGTGACGCCAGCGTGGGGCAGCCCTCGGGGACGCATCTGGAGGCTCATTCCTCCCTTGGTGGGGCTGCAGCTGTCCATCAGGAAGACTTGTCCCGCCTCAGACAATTCTTGGGTTCTCAGGGAGCAGAGTCACCTCACAGGCAGCCGCCCAAGAGCTCACGGTGCAGTCAGCAGCCCAAGATGGGTGCCACTTCCTTGCGGAGAGTCACTTCCCTTTCCAGCCAGGAAAGGAGCCTGGGCTTTACAAGAAACTGCAGTCCGGGGGTGGGAACCTGGGGCCTCAGGGGCTGAGCGTCCTGATTTACTGTGGCCTCACAGCACTCAGAATATGGAGGATGGTGAGGCGGGCTCCAGTCTAGAAGGTTCTCCAGGTCCTTTATAACTTCTCACCCATGTTATCTGGTCTTAGGGTCACTGCCGGCATGAGAACAAAGCTAAGGGAGGTTGATCTCCGCAGAATTCACCCCTACCCTAGCACCTCTGGGCACTGCCTAGAATCTTCTAGAACATCTTGTCTTCCTCCTCTTCCACTGCCTCTTTTCTCTACTGTCTCCTTACTCTACAGTATTTCTTTCCTTCTGTTAAAACTGCCCCCACCCAACCCACAGCCTTCCTCTTTTTTTTTTTTTAAATTTTTTTAAATGTGTTTGTGACTTTATTTTTTTTTTTGGGGTCCGGTCGTGGGGCCTGAACTCTGGGCCTGGGCGCTGTCCCTCAGCTCTTCAGCTCAAGGCTAGCACTCTACCACTTGAGCCACAGAGCCACTTCCGGCATTTTTCTCTTTGCTTATGTGGTGCTGAGGAATCGAACCCAGGGCCTCAAGCATGCAAGGCAAGCACTCTACCACTGAGCCACCTTCCCAGCCCCCTTCCTCTTTTTTGACTTTTCTTCCTCCTTTATCTTTCCCTTTCCCTCTTGCCAGATCTCTTGCCTTCTTTCCTCTTTCACTACTGCCTTTCTCCTCCTCTTTTCCTTTCATTTTCTTCCATTTTCCCTTTTCTCCCTCACTCCACATTGCGTGGAATTGATTTATGCTCATCGTTACAGAATCCTGACCGCAGTGAACAGCCAGGCACCATTTGTGTCCAAATATCATCTCCAGTGGCATGAAGGAGAAGGGTGAAGCTGGCTGACATCAATGCCCTGGCTCCGCATCCCTGGGCAGAGTCTTGAGTGCTCAACCAGGCGTGGGCAGGGGCTGGAGACCTGGCTGTGAGCCCCACACCTGCAGGTCTCAGCCACACTCACGTACAAGACAGAAGAATTGGATAAAGTTCTAGTCTGCGTCCTTTTCTCCCGTCTCTGACCACAAAGTCTATAAAATAGAGAGAGAAGCGAGCGACTCTGGGTGTTGGGGTGATATCCTCTTGGCCAGGGGAGCCATCACGGACAGTGGGGTATCTATCGGCTGAGTTTATGAGGCTGCCGTGGAAAGAGCAACGATGAGGTGGCTCTTTGGTTTGAACAAGATGCCCTGCGCTCCTTGAGGAGGTAGGCTAACCGAAGCTCTCGGTGCTTCATTTGGCAATGTTTCAGACCAGCTGCTTCTTTGAGGGAGTCTCATATTCTGTCATCATGAAGAGGCTCAGGTGTAAGGAATGAGTTATTCAGAAACCATGGCTAAGTTCAGGGAAGTGTGAGGTTTTCTCTTAACGTGAAAAGAGGAACTTGAGTTAAAATAAGCATCAATCAATAACTGCCAGACTTCCTCAGAAGACTCTGGCTTGCCTGAATAAGGTTGGGCCTTACACGTGCTCCCCAGTGAATGTCTGCTATCATTTATTTTAGGCGGTATATTTATATAGGAAGGTAGGTACATACTGGGGGAAACTTCCTCAGACACACCTAGGTTCATGGCTCCCTAGTCTTCAGCTACCTGGTATTTGACACCAAGGAGGACATAGGGTAGTATAAGGTCAGGAACAAATATGTCCAGAATGGCCACATCGTTTTCATGAGATTACCCACCCATAGCCCAGGGGGTAATGACCCCAGTGTTGGGTGGGCAAGTACTCTCTTCCAATGGCCACATCTCACACAGACCAGAGGTCTCTGAGTGGCCCAGGCAGAGACAGCCCTTAGAGGCTGAGCCAATCAGACTTCCTCTGGGGACTGTGGCCTGGGAAGGGGGCCTGCCAGGAGAGGAAGCCCAAAGAGCTGAGTCACAGAGGTGGCACCCAGGCCCCCAGCCGGGCTCCGGAGTGGCCTTTGCATCTCTACTCCGCAGATCTCCACCGAGTGCCCTGCCTGTTCTGTGAGTTAGTCAGAGGGAGTTTCTGCTCCTTGCAGTCCCTAAAGCCGGTGACACTTTTTGGGGGTCACAGGAAGCCACCGCAGAAAGGGTGTGAAGTCTTGAAGGGCACAGACTCCAGACAGAAAGCCTGGGGGTACAAACCCTGCACAGAAGCCACAGAGTCATGCTGTTTCCAGTCACGCTTATAGTTTTTCTTCACTTTGAAGGAATAAAAGAAACCACAAGGGGGAAAATGATCAAAGACGCTGACCAACTTTTAACTTAAGAGAGTTGCGACTCTCCTGAGAAAACCACCTGCAGATGACACCAACCCAGCCAGGAACGTTCACACAGGCCCACAACGGGACTCCATGATACAAGCCAGTGAGGCCTGCTGCCTGCCCCAAGCAGGCCCACCCCAGACCAACCAGCGACATCCTTAGCAAGCCAGGAGCTCCCATCAGAGAAAACATTCTGATAACAAACAACTGTCCTACTCGGGCGTGCTCATTCCTGTCCAGGCCAAGACCGGGGTGGCTAGCCTCAGCCTTTTAGTGGATCCTCTTTGATGTGCTGTGGGTGTGCAGGGGGGAAGGATGGAGATGCCAGGGTGATGTTCAGCTTACAGCCAACCTTGCCTCAACTTTGGCAGATCTGAGCAGCAGAATGAATACCTCCCCACGCCCCCCCCCAGAAGGCAACCCCATGACAATGAGTCTGGGTTAAGCTTTTTAGGGTTCACCCTTTGGACCAAGAGGCCATTTCTTCTCACCCTCATAAATAAGTCATCTGAAAAGACATTCCACTCAACACACTGAACCTACCTTCTCCCTCGTGTGTGTGTGTGTGTGTGTGTGTGTGTGTGTGTGTGTGTGTATGTGGGTGTGTGTGCGTGTGTGTGCGCCACAGGCCCACTTCTAGCTTTTTGGTAGTGGAGTGGAGTTTCACAGACTTTTCTACCTGTGCTGGCTTCAAACTGTGATCCTCACATCTCAGCCTCCTAGTGCTTAGGATTACAGGTATGAGCCAACAGTGCCTGGCCTAGCCTCTCTCTCTGAACACATATCTGGGGATCTTTTCTCCAGTGACCCATGTGTGCTCAGCCCCTCCAGTGCCTGTATTTACCACTTCTTCTTAAAAAAGAAATAATTCCCTTCAAGCTTTAGAAGGGGCAGCTATGCCCTGCCTCCCTCCACCCACTTCCAACTTGCTTTTCCACTAAACCCTGTGAACTTTGTCATTGTCCTTCTGTGACACCCTGTCCCTGGGGACCTGTCTGTCCTGCTGCTCTGCTCAGATGGGGGTATAAAATGGTTCCTTCACCCTCCCCAAATCGAGATGAGCACCTCCTTTCTTCTGACCTCCAAACAGTGTTCCTGGCTTCCACATCATTCAACGAGATCACACAAAGTCCCATGCTTAGGGTGGTCTTACATGGGTGCAGCTGGCTTTTCTTTTCTGAATTTGATTGCACATTTACTTTTGCCCATTTAGACCTTGTAAAAATCAGATGCCCTGAGCACCAGAGCTGGGCAAAAGAAAGCTCTTTAAGTTGAAAGGCACCATCTTGTGCTAACCCCTGGACTTCCTTTCTGCTTATCTGAGTCACTTAGGAAGAAAGGAGCTCAGCCAACCCTCCCCACACGTTTTTCTTACATCTCTGGACAGACTTTTTTGCCATTATGCCCTGAGATCCAAGGGTGCAAGTCAGGTGTGGTGGCCCAGATGCCAGGCGACTCAGGGCATATGCTTCCCTTTCTTCTTCCTCCTTTTCATTCTTTCTCTGCCAGCAGAAGCTCAAGCCAAGTTCCGACATGTAGGCTGATAAAGGACTCACCTGAACAGTGAACTTGTCATCTTCATTGGGCAGAATTCTGTAAGTGTAAACGCAGTTCCGGTACCTGAAATAGAGCAACGACTTCATTAGACCCCACTTGGGACAATCCAGTTTCCTTGTGACCGAGAGCACAAACCCCCTCTGACCCAGCTTGAGGAGTCTGTGCACAAAGTTTGTAAATGTCAGAGTCGACAGCGTGGAATCGGAGCTGAGCCCTGACATCCAACAGTCTTGGCTAGAGCTCACTGAGAGCATCAGGAAAGCCCAGCAGGGCCGTCTGGATGGAGCCAAGATTCACTTCAGAGCCTCACAGCCATGGCTTCTGATCTAAACATGTCTGCCATCTGGACTCACTTCCTCAACTGTTAGTTGCCATATTGGCCCACAGAATGGAGCCACAGGGGGTGTCAGGAGAAGAGAGATGACCCCCAGGCATGGAGAAAGGGTCTCAGGCCAGCCCCGAGGGACCACACCGGCCACGGCCAGGTACCTCAGGGCCTCCCTCCAACCGAGTGTCTCCCCTTCCTCCCCACCTCACACGTGACCTCCCCTCTTGGCCACCTTGCCTCACAGCCCCTTCTCCCCCTTCTCCCTGAGGCTGACTCAGATTGGCCCACTAGCTGGTGGGTGACCCATGAGGATGTTTTCAGCAAGGCACTCAGATTTCCTTCTCTTTCTAGAAGTTCAGTGTGTCCACAGTGAGAGGGGGAGGATGAGGTTCATTCTACTTTTCTAGAACCGGTGAGACGAGGCGTTTCTAGGTCTGAGGACCTCTTGAGAGGGACACACTGGTGGGAGGCCCCCATCCCACCCAGAGCCTGGCAGCCACAATGGCCCAAGAAGCCCCCCGCCCCCCTTCACCCCATCACACCCTCGGCTGAGCCCAGCAGGCTGGGAACAGTTTGGACCTTATTCTCTTCTTGAAGGCCACTGGCCTGTCCTCCTGCCCACAGTGAAAATCTCTCCTACTTCCTCTACTTGGGGTTCCCATGAACCTTGAAAACCCTCCTGGCCCTCAGTGCAGGGACCAGGCTTGCAGTAACGCTTCCTTCTAGAAGTTTCATTTAGCCCCTCTTGTGTGCCAGATACTTCACCAAGTGTTTACATGAACAAAAGTTGACAGATTGCACTTCAGTTGAGAAAAGATTAGAATCACCCAGAAAGATATAAAATGGAAAATAACTGTTTCCTTCCTAGTTGTGTAAGTCCTAAACTCATGTTTTTAAAATACTCCCATTTATTCAATCTTTAAACACACACACACACACACACACACACACATCTTTTTGTGGGTGTGTATGTGCTGGTACTAGGGCTTGAAATCCGGACTATGTGCTCTCATATGACTTTCTCATTCAAGGCTGGTGCTTTACCACTTGAGCCACACCTTCACTCTTTTTGGTGGTTAATTAGACATAGGTGTGTCACAGACTTTTCTGTCCAGGCTGGCTTTGAATCAGGATGATCAGATCTCTGCCTTCTGAGTAACTAGGCTTAGAGGCATGAGCTACTGGCGCCCAGCTGTGCAGATTATATATATATATATATATATATATATATATATATATATATATATATATATATATATATATATATGTAGTGGTCAGGGGGCTTGAACTCAGGGCCTGGGTGCTGTCCCTGACCTCTTTGTTGAAGTCTAGTACTCTACCATGCTGAGCCACAGCTCTACTTCCAGTTTTCTGGTGATTAGTTGGAGATAAGAGTCTCATGGATTTTCCTGCCTGGGCTGGCTCTGAACTGTGATCCTCAGATCTCAGCCTCTTAAGTAGCTAGGATTACAGGTGTGAGTCACCAGTGCCTGACATGCATATTTTAAAGTACATTTAAAGTCATATTAAATATGCTGCTCTGAAATTTTTTTTGTAATACTGAGATTTGAACTCAGTCTTTTGAGCTTTACTTTTTTCTCACTAAAAAAAAAAACAATCTTAGAGGTTATTTCACGTCCACTGAGCGAGATGGTTTATTATCATCCTCATTGTGAGGATAACATGATCATATATCTGACCAGACCGAACTGATGAAAGCTGGTTACTTTTAGCTTTTTGCTGTTAGAAATAATGGTGCATTGAACACCTCTGTTGCTTCATCCTTGTGTCCTGGGTGAATTCATAGCTTTAGCTTTCTTATCAGTAGAACGGAGAGGGCAGTAAAGCCCTTTGTGCAGACTAAGTACCGGTATGCAGGGAGAATCTTCAGAACAGAAACTGGGCTTGCTGGATACCATGTGGGCTGACACCATGAGCGTCACCAGATCACCAAGACTCAGAGAGGCCGAAAGATGCCGGCATTTGATATACCGCGAGATAATTGCAGTCGCCATTTGGGGACATTTGTCATGTGTCGCCTCTAACCGGATATGAAAGTGCCTGCTTTGCCTGCCAACTGGTTAGTATCGGCCCTTTTCATCTTTGCCCATCTAAGAAGTGGAAGAAAAAGAATCCCTTGCTTTCATTTGCTTTTCCCAATGAGAAAGGCTCATCACGAGCTCCTGCTTAGTTGCTGTTGCTTCTTTTTCTTGTAAATTCCTGCTCATGTCTTTCTCTCTGTGTGTGTCATCTTTTGCTTACTTATAAGATTGGGATCTCTGCAACATTGTGGAGTTATTGAATAGGATTTGTTAAGGTTTCTTGTCCTTGTTTTTTTTTTTTTTTTTTTTTTAGCAGTGTAGAAGTTTTACACTTTGATGTCGCTGGTTTTACCATCTTTTATTTCATGGCTTTGAATCAATGAGGGCTGAAAGGAAGGCTGGGGGAAATTCACCTCCATTTATCCCTCTACACGATGCTCCCCAGATCTACCTTCTATCCCCTGTTGGATCTCCAGAGTCAGAACAATACAACAATTGCTGTCCCAGAGACAGCAAGGAGGAATCTCTGGTCCAGACCTCTCTCCTTCCAGAGAGGTCTCTGGGAGACTGAGAACCCCCCCCGCCCCACCAAAACCCTTTACTGCACTTCGTGGCTCACAACCTCAACCCTCTTTTGGGGATACCTGGAGATGAATGTCAGAGACAAGCACCGCCCTGCTGTGGGTTTCTCTCTCTCTCTCTCTCTGTCTCTCTGTCTCTGTCTCTCTGTCTCTTTCTCTCTCTCTCTCTGAACTCCTGCACTTCCTTCCACACACCAGGGAGGGAGGAGGGGAAGGGAAGCTACTCCAGGCTTGCAGACAGGAAGAACGAGCAAGGAGTCATAGCACACACACAGAAGAGCCCCTCTAGTTAGAGCAAGTGCAGCCTGCCTGGCTTCCAGATGGATGACCAGACACATGGAAACCAACAGTCTCATTCTGCTGAGAGAGCCCAGAATCAAAAACTAGGACAAGCTGAGCGCTGGTGGCTCAAGCCTGTAATCCTAGCTACTCAGGAGGCTGAGATCTGAGGATCGTAGTTCAAAGCCAGCCCAGGCAGGACAGTCTGTGAGACAGCTTATCTCCAATTAACCATCAGCAAACCCTAAGTGGGGCTTTGGCTCAAAATGGTTAGAGCACTAGACTTGAGCAAAAGAGATCAGGGACAGTGCCCAGGCTCTGAGTTCAAGCCCCATGGCTGCCCCCACCCCCCAAAAAAGAAAAAAAGATAAAAGCTAGTACAATAGAAGACTCCCTGTAGGAAGGAAGATCTCAGCCCATGCTGATTAGCTGCTGGGCGTGAGGTGGGGAAGAGACAGAGTGCTGAACACTGGGGAATCAGTTTAGACTCCTTGCAGCACAGGACCACCACCCCTGGGACAGCAGAGGTCCGAAACTGTATTCCAAGGGTTGCTGGCCACTCTGCAGGGAACCTGCCCCTCCCCCACCAACAGCTGACCTCATCCTGGCCCACCATGCACCCACGTGTGCACACACATAGCATACAGGTATGCACAGGCGTGTACAAGAACACAGCTCATGCGCATAACATGCTTGTGGATAGCAGGAGTCACATACATACAGATAAACATGCATGCCTACATCCACGTGCATTTTCACAGAGCATGCACACACATACATGCATTTGTACGCCACGCATGCATCACAAACACAAAATTTCACAGGCAACCTGCTTAACAGGAGCTGGAGTGTAGCTCAGTAGTTGTGTGTTTCCTAGCCTGCCGGAGGCCCTGGGTTCTACTACCCTAGAACTACAAATAAATAGCACTGAAGATGTTTAAGCAAAGACTCTCTCTGCATCAGAATCATGATGGTAATTGAGACCACATGCTCCTGGCTCTTCAGGGGGGCAAAGGGGGCCACACCAGCTCTCTGGGGGTGACTGGGTCCTAATTTGCAGTGCTAGACTCTCAGTGCCTGGCCTCCACTCTGAGGCTGGGCCACATTTCGGGGTAATTGTGCCAGGGATATCCCCATGGGGTCTCTAGGTTAGAATGACAGAACCTGGTTTTGCTACCAGATGGCATTTTCCATCCTCACACAAGGGGCTTAGAGCAGAGAGCCCACCTGACTCCTTCTGTGGGTGTGGGGTGAAGGAGAGGAGGCAGAAAAGCTTCCTTTGTGGGGGGTAGACATTGCCGGTCAAGCCTGATGTAGCGCTAGACATTTTATTCTAGGATGAGAAGAGGGCAATGAGAGGAGGAGGAAGCAGGCTGCATGGTGTTGGATTTATTCTCTTAGATAAATAGCACCATTTCTGTACCACTATTCCTAGCCAGACCAAACACTCCCCACCATGTTCGGAAGTATCCTCCTCTCCCCCCCCTCAGCGCCCCACAGACAGATGGGAAATCTCACATGATAGTCCCACCACCTCCTTAGCGCTCCGGTCTCACTCTGCTTATCTGTTTACTGCTCTTAAACCTTTCGTGAACCTTGCTCTCTGTGGTTTCTGATTTCTCATGTGCACTTGGCATGTGTTTTCTCTTTGCGGTGGCTAAATGTGGCATACTTCTGGACCAGATGGGGTGTGAGATAGTCCGGATGAGGTGGGCTGGAAAGTCTGCCTTCAAAAAGCCATTAGGGCCAACAGGGAAATAAGAGAAAATAAAGACTTTCCACCACCAATGACCCCAAGCTACAGAATCTCAGTGAGAGAGGGCTACCATCCCTGAATGAACAGAAGTCAGAAGTTGCTAACTTGCCCCTCCCCACAGGACAGACACAGCAGGAGGTCAGCAGGTGGGAGGTAGAGGTGAGGCGGGCGGGGCATCCTACCAGAGCAGTGCAGAGACCCAGCCGTCACCTCTTCCTGTAGCCACAGGAAGCAAAGACCCAAGAATGATCTCACCAACTGTTCCACCACCGTCTCATTACTTGCCCAACTGCCAGCTGGATCTTGGATGTGGGTTCTCACATCCCCATCCCCGATGGCCATCTTATTTGGTAAGAGAATTTGGGAGAAACCCACTCCCATCTCTAAAAGAGATGAGGTTTCCTTCAACAGATCTTTGTCAAAGAAAAAAAATCACCAGATGCATCTAAAAAGAGCGACACCACCTTCCTTCCTTCCTTCCTTCCTTCCTTCCTTCCTTCCTTCCTTCCTTCCTTCTTTTCTTCATTCATTCATTCATACATACATTTGTTCTTTCTCTCTCTTGAGATAGTGTCTCACTGTGTAGCTCAGGCTGGCCTCACACTGGCGATCTTCCTGCCTCAGTTCGCCCAGGTGCTCAGATCACAGATGTACACCGCCATGCCTGGCTCAAAGCGCCATTTTTTCTAAGAATTCAAAGAACAATCTCCGTCTTAAAGAGCATCGTTGTTCAAAAAGGCCATATGGAGAAGTGTGACTTGAGAACTCTGTAAGATGTAAGAGCCCACTGTGTGTCTGAAAGTGCAAAAGGCAGTTGTGAGACAAAGGGAACCAATCAGTCAGCGTCTGACGCTGCCAGGCATAGAGCAGAATCCAAGGTGGAGGCAGAAGACAACTCAGATCCTGGAGAAAGTTAAGGAGGAGGAAGAGCAATCTGAGAAAAATGAACAAGAAGAAAAGATGAAGAGGTTTTTCACATGAGAGGGAAAAAACAGATCTCTGCCTTCTAACATGCAACTGGGGTTCTTGAAAAGGTAGAGATAATTTTAAAGAATATATAAAATAAATACCAGCCCAGGCATGTGGCTTAGTGGTAGTGTCACTCGCCTTGGGCTTGATCTTCAATATTGCAAAAATAAAATAAAGTATATTTATATATGCAAAAATAGATAAACCTTTGATAAGTAGGAAGGAAAGAAACAAGCACCTAGTTAGCTGGAAGTCTCTGTTTTGTCCTCTGTCTCCCCCTTCCCCCTCCCCCACCCCCAGCTTGATCACTCTCTGCCCTTTTCAGCCTACCCTGTGCCTGGGAAACTGAGCTCCAGAGGTCATTTCACCCTGTGCCAGCCAATGGGAGGCCCCCACAGGGGGAGAGGAGGAAGAGATGGCCATATGTCTCCTTGACTCCACCCTGCCGCTGTGGATGGGCAGAGGCTGAGTTCCTCCTCAGGAGGCCACAGCTGAGCCAGATGGCCTGGCTGTGGGGCTGGCTGTGGGGGCCAGCCTCCTCGCCGGGGATGGGCCTGGCCTCTCAGCCTGCGAGTCCCACACTGCTTCACCTTCTTCCTCTTTCCACTGCTTTCTTTTTTTTTTTTTTTGATGGTCCTGGGGCTTGAACTCTGGACCTGGGCACTCTTCCCTGCGCCTCTCTGTGCTCAAGGCTAGCACTCTACCACTGGAGCCTCAACACCACTTCTGGTTTTCTGGTAGTTCATTGGAAATAAGAGTCTCATGGACTTTCCTGCCCAAGATGGCTTTGAACTGCCATCTTCAGATCTCAGCCTCCTGAGTAGCTAGGATTACAGACATGATCTACCAGCGCCTGACTCCACTGCTTTTATATATGCTACCTACTTCCTGTTGGGATCCTGGCTTCTACACACAAAATTGGAAATGAAGAAATACAGCAGCAGTGATAAAATCTCCTTTTCATCATAATATAACATGATGCACAGGGCTGAGAAGGTGGCTCAGTGGTAGAGTGCTTGCCTCGTATGCATGAGGCCCTGGGTTTGATTCCTCAGCACCACATAAGCAGAAAAGAGCTGGAAGTGGCACTGTGGCTCAAGTGGTAGAGTGCTAGCCTTGAGCTGAAGAGCTGAGGGACAGCGCCCAGGGCCAGAGTTCAGGCCCCATGACCGGACCACCCCCCCCAAAAAAAATTCATTGCAATCAAGGATAGTTAATTTTCTCAGGAAGCTGAGCCATGGTGTGTGTAGTTCAGGCTCCATGACGGGCAAAAAAAAAAAAAAGATCATTGGTCCATCCTTTGACCTACAAAAAGCAACAATTAAGTTTCATGTAGCTCTTACTATGTGCCCAACACTGGGCCGATCAAGTCTATGGGATTGTCGTGAGACTTCTTAAGGTAACAGTTGCTTTTCCCAGTGGTCCCTGTTGTATCATTCAGAACTACTGGCAATATAATAAGTTATGAAGCCAGAATAATTTGTAAGTATTTGGAAGACCACACATGATTATATTCTGCAAATGACATGACTAAGATTATTCAGTAAGAAGCAACTAGGAAATAATTGGAAATAAGGAGTCAGGGTGAAGGGCCATAATGAAAAAGGAATTTATAAAATTCCCTGGAGGTTACTGGTTAGGAAGAACCAGTAACTACGAGGGAAAATGTATCATTTACAATGGCAACGAAGGTCAGATATGATCATAACAAGACATGCCAAATCTATATGAAAAAAAGTTACAAAATTGATATCAGAGACCATTTACCATACTGCTAAGAAGCAGCTAGTTACTCAAATATATTATCTGGTTTGCTCAAAAAAGCATTAAAAAATAATAGGAGAATCCGAAAATAACATCTTGTAAGGCTGTGATGGTACATTTGTAATGATGTTGATGAAAGTATTCATGATATACAGATCAGAAAGGCTTCGGATCTTAAGACTTAATATGTGGCGGGCACTGGTGATTCACGCCTGTAATCCTAACTATTCAGGAGGCTGAGAACTGAGGATCACAGTTCAAAGCCCGACAACAGAAAAGTCGGTTAAGGGTTTTATCTCTAATAAGCCAATGAAAACAAAGCCAACCACCACCAATGACAGAACCAGAAGTTACTCAAGTGGTAGAGTGCCAGCCCTGAGTGAAAAAGCCAGGTGAGCGTGTAAAACCCTGGGTTCAAGTCCCAGTTTCAGCACATACACACAAAAAAGACTTACTGTGTAGTTAAAAGGAAGAACCGCAAAGGAAAACAGAATAAGTTATTGAGTAAGCGGTTTTAAGAGAGACAGTTACCCCATAAACAGGCTTACAAATCTTTTTTTTGGGGGTCCGGTCGTGGGGCCTGAACTCTTGGCCTGGGCGCTGTCCCTCAACTCTTCAGCTCAAGGCTAGCGCTCTACCACTTGAGCCACAGCGTCACTTCTGGCTTTTTTCTTTTTGCTTATGTGGTGCTGAGGAATCGAACCCAGGGCCTCATGCATGCAAGGCAAGCGCTCTACCACTGAGCCACCTTCCCAGCCCCAGGCGTACAAATCTTAATCTTACGCCATTCACTCAGTTCCAGTGAGATTAAAGGGTTAAATGTAAAACACAAGGACAGAAACAAAAACAACAGACCTTAACCCCTCCATTGTTTTTGCCCAGTGCCATGCTAAGCCCCAGATATACATTTTTCTCTCAGTCCATCCAACAATTCTACACACAGGTGTTCTTAGCGTGGTTTTCAGATGAGGAGAGGAGGCCGGGGTCTGGTGGAATTAAATGAGCTACTCTCGATTCTTGTCTCTTCATCCAGGTTTACTAGGTACCAAGGCCCTGTCCTACTCCTCTTGCCTTCCACCAGAGGAAACAAGTGAGTATCTTCGCTTTGAAAAGCACAGAGAGAACTCACAAGAGAAAAAGATAGACTTTATGAAACTTTAGACTTTGCATGTCAAGAAATAAAGTTTAGGCCGGATGTGGTGGCTTACACCTGTAATCCTAATTGCTTGGGGAGCATAGATCAGTAGGATCAAGATGAGCTTGGGAAAAAATATTCAGGAGAAACCCTGTGAGCCAAAATAAACCTCTTCTCTTTTAAGTTTAAAAAAAAAATCATAGAAGTTTAGGAGACTCCCCCCAACCAATAAAAATGCGGGATGCAGGGGTGTACCTGTCATCCCAACTATGTGGAAATCATAAATAGGAAGATTAAAGTCTAGAAAGGCTGGACATATCCGCAAGAGACCTTATCTGAAAAAATAACTAAAGCAAAATGGCTGGAGGTGTGACTCAAGTGGTAGACTATCTGCTTAGCAAGCACAGGGCTTTGCAATCAAACCCTAATACTGCCAAAATGAACTAAATAAATGAGGTTCAAAGGCAAACCATAGTGGAAATATTTGCAACAAATATAAACAACTCATTCAAGAAGATAACAGAAAGTCTACAGCTTGAATTTTTTTTTTTTTAAAAAGGCAAACAAAACAAACTGCCCAGGTATCGGTGGCTCACGCCTGTAATCCTAGCTACTCAGGAGGCTGAGATCTGAGGATCACAGTTTAATGTTGGCCTGGGAAAGAAAGTCCCTGAGACTCCTATTTCCAGTTAACCACCTGAAAGCCAGAAGTGGAACTATGGTAGAGCACTAGCCTTAAGCAAAAAAGCTCAGAGATAGTATGTAGGCCTTGAGTTCAAGCCCTAAGGCTGGCTCGTGCGCACGCACACGCACACACACACACACATAGTGTAGAATGGGGGTACTGAAATGAGATAAGAACTTTTTTGTACTGCTTGCTGGAGCACAGATTTCTGGCAAGCAATTTTCCATTTTGTGTCAGGTGGCTGAAAAATGTTCCTGTCCTTTGAGCTCGTGTTTGTTTGTTTTCCTGGGTCTGGGGCTTGAAATCAGGGCCTGGGCACTGTCCCTGAGCCTCTTTGTGCTCAAGGCTAGTGCTCTACCACTCACTACTTCTGACTTTTTCTGGGTAGTTTATTGGAGATAAGTCTCACCAACTTTCCTGCCCAGGCTGGCTTTGAATAGCAATCTTCAGATCTTAGCCTCCTGAATAGTTTGGATTACAGGTGTGTGTCTCCAGGTACTGGCTGAGCCAGTAAATTTACTCCTGGAATCAATAACCAGTGTGTGTGTGTGTGTGTGTGTGTGTGTGTGTGTGTGTGAGTAATTCTGCTGAATGCCCTTCATCACTGTCATATTTACAGCACTGAGCCATTGTGGATAACTTACATATCTGACCAGATCAGAATCATTTTGCAAAGCACAGCATGTCATGTAATATCAATCAAATGTGATGTTTAAGAAGGAATTCTAATTCAACAGAAAAATGCTTAGACTCCCAGAAACCCTGGATTAAAATATGATTTGCTATTACATGTACATAGATGGACACATAAAATGGAGGCTCCATGCATAGATAAATGCAGACATGGAGAGAAAGAGAGGCTGAGCCAACAAGTTACCAAGGCTTCTGCTCAGCTCTCAGGGATTGCACGGTGAGTTTTCTGCTTCGAACACTGTACTTTAAGCTTAAAGCCATTTCTTAAATGCTACCCAAAAGACTGTTTATCATCAGGTGAAGCTACATTGTCACTACTTGCTGCCGTTCCTGCCCTTCCCATAATCGTCTCTTCTCTGGTTGGCTCAGCTGATTTTTAGGGACTCAACCCTTCACTGTTTTGTTTTTTGGATGTTGGTTTTTGTTTTTGGGTTGTTTTTGTTTTGTTTTTGGTTGACTTTTAGATAAGAGTCTCATGGACTTTCCTGCCCAGGCTGGCTTCAAACATGATCCTCAGATTGCAGCCTCCTGAATAGCTAGGATTACAGGCATGAGCTACCAGCGCTTGGGACTATCACATTTTTCTAGTTAGTAGGGACAACTGGTGTGTCCCTGCAGCATGATTGACTGCAAGATGATAAACCGGACTGGGTTCCCAGAAAACCCTTCCCCCTGTGTTTCCCACCTCTTCTCCACCTTCCCACCTTCTCCCACAAGGCAGGGCGTGCTACAGCTGTGAATACAAGTGCTCCTAGCCCTTTCTGGAACACTCTGTGCCCTGGTTAGCTTTTTCATAGTTGTAGCACTTGAACCTCCTCAGCATCTTCCTCTTAGATTGGAACAAGAGTCATGAGTTGTTACAATCGTTTCTTCTTAGCTTCAACTTCACTTTCTCTAGTCTGTTTGGGTGTTCTGTCTTCAGTGTGTCCAGACCCCTCCCTGTCCCAGGCTTCGGGGCGCTCGGCCCTGGTCTAGCAGCTACCCTCCGCTTGTGCGTCACTCACTCACGTCCTCTTCCTGTCTTGATCTCTTTGAACACTTCCTCTGAGGAGGCCCCACATGACAGCTCAGTGTCTCCCGGAGGCCTGCAGGAAGTCTCTGAAGTCACACTGGCTGGGCTGGCCTCCCTCCTGCCTTGGAATTTTCTAACCAGATGAGTCTTACGCTCCTCTGCTTCTCAAAAGTTGCTACTTGCTTTTTTAGTTCATGAAAAGTCATGGCCAGCAGTATTTTTATCTATGCAAAGCATCCCGTGGGCTCCCGGCAGATGCACAGCCTTAGCTTATATGTTACCCCGCCCCCACCCCATCTATTCACTCGGTAATCCAGTGTTCCACCTGTGCAGAGTCTCGGGATAGACAGTTCTCCAAATATGATACAAAATGGCCACGAAGCATGTAAAAAGATAAAATTCAGCCTGGTTAAGCGCTAGAAGAATGCTAATAAAACCACAATGAGCAACAGGCTGCATGGGTGGCTCATGCCTGTAATCTCTGCTACTCAGGAGGCTGAGATCTGAGGATTGTAGTTCGAAGCCAGCCTGTGCAGGAAAGACCGTGAAACTCATCTCCAATTAATCACCAAACCCCCCAGAAGTGGAGGTGCAGCTCAAGTGGTCAAGTGCTACCTTGAGCACAAAAGCTCAGGGACGTGCCCAGGCCCTAAGGACAAGCCCCAGGACTGACACCAGAAACAACCAGATGTCTCTTGTGGCTCTAATCAAAAGACGGACAATGACAAGTGTCAGCTGGGGTGGGGTGGGGGAGCAGAGCCCTCTCATGGAGCTGTGTCAGCCATGCTGCCCTCAGAGACAAAAGTCTAGCCGTTCCTCCAAACATTTAGACACAAAATGACCTATGACCCAGCAAATCTACTCCTAGCTATACCCCCTAGGCAGGTGCAAGCACACGTCCTCATAAAGACTTGCCACGGATCCCAGGGCAGCTTTAATTAGAACAGCCAGAGAGTGAAAGTGACCCGATCCTTGTCCCTCCGCTGCTGAAGGGCTGCAAGGGAGACATACAATGGGGGAGACCCCAAAGGATGATCCAGGTGACCCCACAAATTGACCTTGAACACATTACGCTCCGTGAACCAGTCCAAAGACCATGTGCTAAATAAAGAATTCTACATAGACATAATGCCCAGAAGAGGCAAATCCTTAGAGAAAGAACTGCAGCTGTTTCTAGACCTGGCAGAGGGGAAAGGGGGTGACTGCCAAAGGGTATACAGGGGAGCTTTGTGAGAAATTGTCAGCACTCTGAAGTTCTAGGGGTGTTTGCTGTATGCCATTGTGATTGTACTAAAAGCCACTGAATGGTAGACTAGTACATGAAGGGTGATTTTTATGGCATGTGAGTTATACCTCAATTTAAAAAACAGTCACCCAAAACGGGGCACTGATGGCTCACGCCTGTAATCCTTGTTACTGCGATCTGAGGATCGCAGAGTTAAAGACAGTCTGAGCAGGAAAGTCTGTGTGAGACTCTTATCTCCAACTAACGACCAAGGAGCCGGAAGTAGAGCTGTGGCTCAGGTGTTAGAGTGCCAGTCTTGAGAGAGGGAAAAAAAAAGCTAAAGGAGAGTACCCTGACCCTGAGTTCAACCTCAAAACCAGCACAAAACAAAACAAAACATTAACCCAGCGAAAAGGCGTCACAATGCTCTTTTCAACAGGCAAGATGCAGGGTGGTCAGGAAAGCTTGCATCCTCCCCCACCCTCCATAGGTCTCGTGTGTCAGATCTAGCCAGCCTCAGAGGCTTGACCCTCAGGATTTCACAGCACGGCATGAACCGGGGTAGGTAACAGCAGCTCTGTTGGAAGGATCTCACCTTGTACTGATGCAGGGCCTCATATCCTAGGGAGGTGGGGATCATTCAGTCAAGATACTGCTGGCATTGTTTTTTTTCAGTTGGTTGTGGGGTTTGAACTCTGGGCCTGGGCGCTGTCCCTCAGCTCTTCAGCTCAAGGCGAGTGTCTACCACTTGAGCTACAGCGCCACATAGAGCTCTCCTATGACCCAGCAATCCCACTTTTGGGCATTTACCGAAATGATCACAAACAAGACTATACTAAAGCTACCAGCACAACTATATTTACTGCAGCATTATTTACCATAGTTAAGATATGGAACCAACTCAGATGCCCCTCGGTAGATGAATGGATCAAGAAAATGTGATACACACACACACACACACACACACACACACACACACACGATGGAATTCTATGCCTCCATCAGAAAGAATGACATCTCCCCATTTCTTAGGAAATGCAAAGACTTGGAAAAAATTATATTAAGTGAAGTAAGCCAGGCTCAAAGAAACATAGGTCCCATGGTTTCCCTTATTTGCAACAACTAGTATATGTCTGAGACAAGCAGAAAAGGTCAAAAGCTATGTACATATGACCAGATAAGAGGATGTTAAACTAAATGAACCCCAAGATAGGGACACAAGTGGTTTTTTCTTTCTTGATATTGTTTCTAATGTATTTATAATGTACCATGTAATTTTTTTGTTGCTTTGTATGTTCCTCCCCCACGGTATTTAATGTCGGTGCCCTGCACCTTGTATATATGCTTTTCTCATTTGGGGAGGGGAAGGGAAAAAACAAAATCTTAAATAGGGATACTGTTGACCCATTGTAACAATGAGAGGTACAAGACACTATGTTGAAAAATGAACTTTACAATTTAGGCAGGGGTGGGGGGAGAGGGAAGCAGGGGTGCGGGGTGGATAAATGTAGTTGGGGAGAGAAGGGATGGAGGGGAGAAACAAAGGAGGAGGTAACAATGCTTGATAGGAAATGTACTCATTACCTTACTCGTATAACTGTCATCTCTCTGTACACTAGTTTTTACAATAAAAAACATATAAAAAAAGACACTGCTGACTCACACCTCTAATCTTAGTTACTAGGGAGGCTGAGATTGGAAGGATCGTGGTTCCAGGCCGGCTTAGGCAGAAACATGCGACAGACTCCATCTCCGTGGAGAGAAGCTGGACACATTGGCTCTCAAGCCTGTGATCTCGATGAGGACGAGAAACATGCAAGGAGGCAGACTGCAGCTCAGGCACAGGCCTGGCCGGAAGTGAGACCCTATCTTAAAAATAATCAGTGAAAAACAAGGCGGGAGGTGCAGCTCAGCATATCACGCCAGCTTAGCAACACGAGGCCCTAAGTCCAATCCCCCAGTACTACCAAAAGAAAAAAGTGTTCCATCAATTAAATCTATTGAAATCGTCTTCAGAAGGGGAAGTGGGGTGGGGGAGAATGATGGGGTGAAGTTGATTGGGCTGTGTTGTATGCATGCGTGGAACTGTCAATGAACTCCCCCCACACACACTAATATATGCTAATAATAAAGATGGTGGCTGTCTTTTGCTAAGCATCAGATAGGCACACATTGGAACGGCACCAAAGCCACGTGTGGCAAATTTCAGGAGCTCGTGGGCCTCTGGCTCTGGCTCCTGCCTGTGCCAGCATTCTCCCTGGTTACTGCCCACACTGAGTGTGGGAAACACCGCCTCTTTTCATTTGCAAAACAAAGCTATTGAGAGCCATATGAATTTTCCAGAAGCTTTGGAAGGATGTTGGAACAAGAGAGAAGGTAACCCACCACTCATGCTACAGGTCCTGGCTGGCATCTTTGCTGGCCATTTCTGTCCTGCTAGGGTCTCCTCTGGCAGAACTCTGGTGGCTCACACCTGTAATCCTCGCTACTTTGGAAGCTGAGATCTGCGGATCATGGTTCAAAGCCAGCCGGGACAGGGAAGTCCATGACTCTTATCTCCAATTAAGCACCAAAAAATCTAGAAGTGGAGCCATGGCTCAAGTGGTAGAGCACTAGCTTTGAGCAACAAAGCTCAGGAACAGAACTCAGTTCTGTTCCTGAGTTGAAGCCCCAAAACTGGCAAAACCAAAACAAAAATCAAGTGCCTTCTCTGTAGTGTTCTGTGCCACCACCAACTTGCTGACTTCGCTGTCTTTCCTCCCAGAAGCCATGCAAGTATCGGCCCCACCACTTGTTCATCCTACAAATCTGGTATGTTCCATAACTGCTCTGTGTCTCAGTTTCCTCAGCTGGAAGGTGCTGATGGTGGTATATCCTCTGAAGGTCATCGTGGACATAAATTGAGGTGTGTATGTGTGTGTGTGTGTGTGTGTGTGTGTGTGTGTGTGTGTGCGCACATGCTCATGTATATGTGCCAGTGTGCTGGGACTTGGACTCAAGGCTAGTGACAACCCTTAGCTTTTAATACTCTAAAGCTTGCACTCTACCACTTGAGCCACATCTCCACTGCTGGCTTTTTTTTGCTGGCTAACTGGAGATAAGAGTCTCATGGACTTTCCTGTCCTGGCTGGCTTCAAACAGCAATCCTCAGATCTCAGCCTTCTGAGCGGCTAGGATTATAGGCGTGGGCCACTGGCACCAGCCTATCAGAGTTGTTCATATGTGTGAGGATTATGGATCTGGTCCAGTGTGAGCACTCATGCCTTCATTGTTACCCAGAGCCAGCCGCGGCCACCTGGTTAGAAGAGCAGCCTTAGGGCCTGCTCTCCTTCCAAACGCTTGTCGTGAGATTGCTTCCTAGCAGGCAGAACGACTCCTCTGCAGGGAATGCTGGCAAGAAATGTCCTTCTGTGTCTTTTTTTTTTTCCTGCTGTGCCACCAAGTCCAGGGCTGTCTGACATTGAGTGGCTGGGAAAGAACTTGACCGGATGGTTCCTGGACAGCTGTGGAGGCCACGTGTGGACCGAGACGCAGCCGGCTTCCCTGCCCAGCTGGCAGACCCTCTTTTCCAAGCCAAGGCAGACACACGTCTCCCTGTCCCCTAGCGGAGTCCAGCTCTCTAGGGAGTGGCTGGGTGGGAGAGCGGCCCAAATGGGCAGCTCCATCCTGGGTGGTGGCCAGCTGACCCACGTGGGCCGGTACAGTGCTGACAATGCTGGGCCAGGCTTCCAGGATGACTGCGCAGCCTGAGTGAGGGGAGACCACTGTGCTGATCACCCCCAGCGCCACCATCTCCCCCACACCACACTGCACAGACAGGTCCATGCTGGGACCTGGAGCTGGGCTGACCCTGGGGAGGCCTGGGGGAGGCCGAGTGAAGAGGACAGGAGACCTCGTGCTCAGCCGGGCACCGGTGGCTCACGCCTATCATGTTAGCTACTCAGGAAGCTGAGATCCGAAGATCGTGGTTCAAAGCCAGTCCCAGGCAGGAAAGTCTGTGAGATTCTGATCTTCAATGAGCCACCAGAAAACCAGAAGTGGCGCTGTGGCTCAAGTGGTAGAGTGCTCATCATGAGCTGAAGAGCTGAGGGACAGCACCCAGGCCCAGAGTTCAATCCCCATAACCGAAAACAACAACAAAAACAAAAACCTCATGCTTTCCAGCCCCTGCTGTGAGAGGGCAGAACTGGAGTGTGACCAGGGGGTCCTGCACTGGGGTCTCCCCACAGCAGATACCCTGCCCCATAAAGCAGGGCTTTCTGCGCAGTGGAGGAGAGAGCAAAGCGTCCCTGGTTGGTGGCAGGTGACGGGGCTGACCTCTCCAGAGGAAATGCAGGGCAGGGTGTGGGTCTCCTCGGTCACGTGGGTAGTGGGGAGGGCAGCCTTGGCTTTCCGTGTCCCCCTGCCTCCTCCCCAGAGAAATCTTCTCACAACATCCAGGCCTCACCTGACAAGGCCGCACACTTCCCAGACCTCCAGACACGTTCAAACCAGCTGTGGGTGGCCCTGCCCGCGCCCCCCTCACTCCTCAGAGGGGACAGGAGAGGAAGTTCAGAAACTCCAGCCCCTTGAGGCCCCCTGAGACCTGGGGGGCGGTGCTGGGATCCTTCTCCACATGGCTATTTCCAGAGCAGAAGGGTGAGCCATGGTGGCTCCTTTCTTAGGGTCCCCAACAGGGCTCTGCCCGCTTAGACTTCAGTTTGCTCACAGCTGGGAGTCAGAGAGACCCCGTCCCCATCGGCATCTGCATGCCAGGACATATCAACGCCCAGCCAGAGGGCTGCTGCTGAAGCAGGCGGGCACAGAGCCCGGCCGGCTCTTGGCACTGGGCCAGCTCAACAGTCACCCTTGGCCAGAATCCCACTGGGCCAGAAGAGAAAATCTAGGGCTACCTGGAGATGCTGAAGATGCCTCCGGCCCTCTTGTGGGGCCACCTACAACTCGGATCTCCAGAGTGGTCAGCCAGCTGAGAGCCAGAGAGGGGTCTCTAGTACCAGGCTAAACACCCTTCCTTCCCTGGCTCCTAGCCTACTTAAGGGCCAGTTTGCCTAGGGTCAAGACAGGGTAGGCAGCAGAGCCGGTGGGAGCCAATGACCTTGGCTTTGACTGTTACCACTCACTTCACCTGTCTGAGACTCAGTTGCCTCCTCTGCAGGGCCAGATGGATGTGTGCATGCTCGGGGTGGTTTTGAGGGTGAAAACAGACCAACCGATGCTCAGCATATCCGGGCGTGAGTCAGGGCTCAGAGCGGGGCTGTGGTCAGCAGCCCACTTCCCTCCTGCCTGAGAGAGCAGGCCTGGCTCTTCGGAGAGATGCCACCTGAGACGTGGGAAGGCTCACACGCTTTCTGACTGGGCCCGAGGCCCAAGTGGGACGTGGTTATAGACCACAGGACTGCAGGAATGAGGGTCTCCCTCCTATATCACCACCACGGGGCGTTGGAAAAGAGCCTTCAGCCAGGTCTGGTTCCTCTGTTTAGACAACTGGCTCATTCAAACACACAGGCGGGGCTGCCAGGGTGGGGAGCTGCTGGGAGGGAGACAGCCAGTGGGTGGGGACGACCGAGCGAGAAAGGACCCATACAGGAGGTGACAGTGCCTTCCTCTGTCCTCAACTGGTATGCAAAGTTGAGGTGAACGCAAAGTCCTTTCTTGATTAAACTCCAGCAAGACTCTTGGGTCCCCAAATGGAGACTTATGCCAGACCCCAAAGCCTGGACACCAGAAGAACGTCCTCTTGCCATTGTTGTACGTCTCTGGGCACTGTCATCAGTGAGCTGGGCACCTTTGAGCGACCCTTGCACTGACTGAGCTGCTTCTAATTCCCCCTTCTCCGGATCCACTTGTGAGCCCTGGGCGTCTACCCAGCTCAAAGAGCCCAGATCCTCCCTTTTCCTCCTTCTGGAGCCCCAGGAAGCCCCTGGCACCACAGCTTCTAGAGATCTGGGTGTGGGCCAGGCCTGGAGGGGTTCTGAGAGCTCCAGCACTTGCTACAGATGAGCATCAAGGTTCTCGGTTGGGCAAGATTGGCCTTGGTGGGGCTCTAGACTAAACAGGGTGGTGTGTATGTGTGTGTGTGTGTGTGTGTGTGTGTAGAGAACAGGTCAGGCCACGCACCCGTGATCAAGAACAATCCAGCCCGGTGGTAGGCCCCTTGCCAATCGCCAGCTACTCTCCCTCAGGATCACCCCTCCATAGTGGCAGTGCCCAGGGAAATGGCTGGGAGGAGAGTCGTGTACTTACAGCACGCAGAGAGCATAGGCCCGGGGGATGGACTCGCTGGCCCGCACGAGGAAGCTGCCATCCTTGCCTGCCCTGGAGAGCAGTTCCTCTGCCTTGGAGCGGGTGATGTTGCCATGGTTCCAGCCAAGGACCATGGTGGGCGTGGGCCTCTTGGGCCAGATGGACCACCACCCGTAAGCCCCTCACACCACCGAGGGCAGCGACGTGCCCCACGCCAGGCCGCTGCCTGACCCCTCTCAGTTGCTTCTCAGCTGCTGCCACCAGCTTAACTGACTGACTTCCTGTTTCAGACGCTCAGGGAGGGAAAGGAAGCTGAGCTGCACAGAACTTCCTGATTACAGAAACCGGGGAGGGGGGCGGTGTCCCCACCTTCCCACCCGGCCCAGCCACTGTTGGCCGGGCCCTCCTGCTCACTCCTAGCCCTTGTCTTGTCTTCTTGTTCATTGCAGTCTCCAGAAGCTTCCAGCATCTGCAGCAGTCCTGCCTGGCTCGAGGATTAGCCCTGAGTGGGTGAGGCAGAGATGGGTCAAAGAAAGTTGCCATCCGGAGGCCTAGGTGGAGGCCCACGTGAAACGGTCGTGCGCTGAGCCTTCTGGTCCACTTCCACGACTCTGAGCCTTCTGGTCCTCTTCCACGACTCTGTGTCTTCATTCAGATTAAGGTCTGTCTCCAGAGCAGGGCATGATGGGATGCATCTAGACCCCACCATCCCTGTGTTGGGAGAGTTTTGTGGCTGCCCCCTCCTGACTGTGCCAAGAGCCCGGGGACAGTTCTGTGACTCAGTTACGTGTCTCCTGGAACAGTCTGTCCTCCTTTCCTGTACCTGGCTGACCCACGCAGGGAGCCTGGACAGCTGGACACGTCCATCTCTCCCCAGCGCAGGCTGGGGCTTCCTCTGGGCCTCTCCTGGGCACACAGGAAACCAGCCTCAGGGAAGGACTCACGGACAAGTGAGCCACTCGATCAAGGACAAGGATTGTTCCAGAGTCCTGCGTTCCTGCATTGTGATAGTCTCAAGCGACCGGTCAGACCTGGGCACATCTGTCCAGTGCACAAAGGCCACCCGCAGAGTTCTGAGGGCTTCAGGGTAGACCCTGTCCCCTGGGACCCCGGAGCTGGCTGTCCTTAGCCCTTGATCAGCCCTGGCCCGTGGCAGAAGCCATGGCCCCAGGACGTGAGTACAACCCCAGAGATAGACATCAGCCCCACTCAGGCCAGCGGAGCTCCAGCAAGTCTCTTATCTCTCTCAGCCTGGGTTTCCTCTTCTCTAACTCGAGAGATGTGGCTCTGGAGCAAACTCCAGTGTGTGGAGCTGTGCTGTGGTCACTCCGGAATAAACCCCTATGCCTCCACCCACAGCAGAGCGCCCTCCACGGGGGTCCCCGGCCAGGCCCTGTGCCAGGCGTGGGGACAAGAATTGGGTCCCATATGTTGTCCTTCTCTAGCCAGTTGGCCCCCAAAGGTAGCTCTGCAGGAAGCCCAGTGTGGAGGCCCCTCATGTCTGCCCCGCGCCTCGGTGTCCCTCTCCTGCCCCATTCCAGCCACCTGTCATGCGCCCCCTGCTCGTTCCCCACAGCTCTGCTGAGCCATTCACTGCCGTCAGCCGCAAAGCCTCCAGGGCCCATCAATAGGCACCATTTGCAATCTTCACCAGTTTTTATGTTCTTTTGATTTAAATTGAGAGACACAGGGTCTTGCTCTGTTGCCCAGGCTGGCTTGGAACACGCTAGGTATTCCAGGCTGGCCTCAAACTTGCGATCTTCATGCCTGAGCCTCCTGAGTGCTTGGATTGCAAGTGTGTGCTACTATGCTTGGTTTAATCCTGGTTCTTATGGGCAAGATGCCTCATACAGAATCGTTCCCTTCACTCCCCCCCCCCTCAGCTTTCCACCCCTTCTTCCCTGCCCCCATTTCCACTCTCTTTACTTTCCAGCCCAGTGAGGTGGCCTGGCACGTACATAACACATGCATGATCCACGGGGACAAAGGCTTCTGGGCCCTTTTTTTTGTGTGTCAGTCCTGGGGTTTGAACTCAGAGCCAGGGCATTGTCCCTGAATTTCTTTTGCTCAAGACTAGTACTCTGCCATTTGAGTCACAGTGCCACTTCTGGCTTTTTTCTGTGTATGTGATACTGAGGAATTGAACCCAGGCCTTCATGCATGCTAGGCAAGCACTCTACCACTAAGCCACCTTCCCAGCCTGCTTCTGGGCCTTTTAAGGCCCATTGCTATGCTCACTTCCTACCCTACCCACATGCCTGTGTCATGAACATGGGTGGCTTTCTTGTCTCCTGTTCCTACCTTTCACTTCCAGAAAACCCCAACAGTGTTGCTCTAATGGTAGGTAAAGCCTAGGTTATGGGGGGGGGAGGGGGAGGAAGAGGCTAAGCAGGATCCTTGTCTATTTCAATAATGTAATGGACATATGTTATAAAGTCCATGGAACCGTATGAGGTACAGTGACTTGGCAGCAAAGATCTATAGTAATGGCAGGGCACGAGGTCAATCCACGTGTACTGGACACCCAGTCGGCCTGCACAGGGATCTCATGAGGTCTCTGCCCTGTCTTCTCCTTCTGGCTCAGCCGCCATGTCCTCATGGTTTTTTCGTCATCAAATGCCCCGTCCTGGCTGGCTCTGTGTCCCCGCAGAGTTGAGGGCAGCAGGCTGGTAGCATTCACAACCCACAGCTCTGCCGACCCCACGGCCCTGAGATCACGTGGACCCTTGCCCTCTGCACTTCTCTGACGCCATGAATTCACTGGTAGCGCCACGCCACCCAGAATATGACCTCCCACAACACCCTCCAAGGTTGCTCCTTCGCCTTGTGGAGCAGGCAAGAAAAGGTGAATCATAATTTGTGAGCCTCTAATATTCAGTTTGTCACTGTGAACTATAGCGCTTGCACATAGAACACACGTTGTCCAGGCGTAGTTGCTTGTTAGGCCTTATCACTGCATTCCTAGATTTCCACCTCATGTACCATGGCTGGCGGTTCGCTGGCTTCCCACACAAGGACAACCCCATTCTTCAGGAATGCTCATTCCGGACTTGGCATGACGTTAGGCCCCACAGGACAGGGAGCTGACCGGAACATCCGTGGCTATCTGACACCCGGAACCTTCACAGCGGGGAGAGGGGAGACCCGGAGCACAGAGGATGAAGGACACCCACCATCATCCCAGCCGTCCTCAGCGCTCAGCCCTGCTCGGGAGTGACCTGCTCCCCAGCTGCTCCCCAGGCGCCATACTCCACCCCCCAGCCCCCGGGATGATCTCATAGGGTGAGTGGGTCTTGGTGCTCCTGGAGGCAGCTGGGTAACTGCACATGTGGGGCAGAGATTTTGGAAAGCAGCTGAGAGGGAGAATAAGGTCAAGGCTCGTGTGGGCTCAGGGCTAGACCAAAGGGGACCCGCCCCATGGCACTGCCAGCCATGGTCTGTCCCCGGCCCTGGAGGGAGATGGAAATTTCTTGGGAATCTGGGGTGGTCTGGCAGGCCTCAGTCATGGGCACTGGGCCACCTCTGAAAGCACCAGGCAAAACAGACAGAGCTGTGTTAAGAGTAAGTTTCCTTTGCAGGCTTTACACACACCGTGTGTGTGTGTGTGTGTGTGTGTGTGTGTGTGTGTGTGTGTGTGTGTGTGTGTGTAGTACAGTCATGTACTCCTCAACAAGTTCCAGGGGGGAAAAAAGTACCCTTAGGTGATTTTGTCACCTGGTTTTCTGGACAACAAACCTGAACACGTACCGCATACAATACGGCAGTGCACAGGCTGTGCGAAGGCCCCGGGCTTCTCAATGGGCCTGATCGTATAGGACTTCACTTTGCAGTCTGCCACATCTCCCCCAAAGCCAGACTGTAAGCCCAGTTTTAAGATCCTTATCTGGCCGTCCTGGAGCAAAACCGCCCTTCCAGGCATGAATTCCAGAACCATCAGGTTTTGTTTCTGCTGTAGATGAACTGTGACACACGGACTCCACAGTTCCCTCCTGAGAGTTTCCAGGAATCCCTCCGCTACAGAAGTGACACCTGACAACAGCGAGGAGCCATGTGAGCAATGACCGCAGCCTGAAGGGGGCTTCGTAGGCTTCTAAGGGAGCTGGAAAGTGGTCCCAGGCTTTCCGACGGCGCAGCACGATCGTCTCTCCCAGGAAGGGGCTGATGCTGGTGCAAACAACTGCACACAATCCATGTGAACACGCGTAGCACAGAGCACCTCATGATGACCACAACTGCCTACTGGTCTCTGCATTTGCTATCATTATTTTATTTGTTGTTTTTTTTTTTTTGGTTGGTCTTGGGCTTGAACTCTGGGCCTGGACACTGTCCCTGCGCTCTTCAGCTCAAGGCCAGCGCTCTGCCGCTTAAACCACAGCACCACTTCCAGTTTTCTAGTGGTTTATTGGAGATAAGAGTCTCATGGCCTTTCCTGCCCAGGCTGGCTTTGAACGGTGACCCTCAGATCTCAGCCTCCTGAGTAGCTAGGATTATAGGAGTGAGCCACCGGCGCTTGGCTGCTATCATTATTTTATAGTGCATGCACTCTGCGTATAAAACGGCCTCTCTTGCTGTCTCTCTGTTTTCTCTTTTTTCCATCTGCCTCTCTTTCTTTTTTCTTTTTTCCCATTTTCTCTTTGTTCTCTCTCTCTCCTTCCTTCCCTTCTTCCTTCCTTCCATTCTTCCTTCCCTTCTTCCTTCCTTCCTTCCATCCTTCCTTCCCTTCTTCCTTCCTTCCATCCTTCCCTTCTTCCTTCCTTCCCTTCTTCCTTCCATCCTTCCTTCCCTTCTTCCTTCCTTCCCTTCTTCCTTCCTTCCCTTCTTCCTTCCTTCCTTCCTTCCCTCCTCCATCCTTCCTTCCCTTCTTCCTTCCTTCCATCCTTCCCTTCTTCCTTCCTTCCCTTCTTCCTTCCATCCTTCCTTCCCTTCTTCCTTCCTTCCCTTCTTCCTTCCTTCCTTCCTTCCCTCCTTCCTTCCATCCTTCCATCCTTCCTTTCTTCCTTCTCTTCAGCACTAGGTTTTAAACTCAGGGTCTTGCCTTGCCAGGCAGGTGCTCCACCGCTTGAGCCATCCCTACGACCCTCAATCCTCCCACTTTTCTTCTCACTGCATCTCTTGGCTACCTTATTTTCTCTTGTGCTCGATTTAATCTCGTATTGTTTTGCTCATCGTGGCTCTAGGATCCGTAGGCTATTGCGCACAGCCTAGGTGTGTAACGGATCACATTCTATGCTCACGTAAGCAAGTCCTATAACATTTGCACAATGACGGATGCATACCCTCTTAGATAAGCAGCACGTGACTGCACACATAGATCTGATCGGCTCTGTTTCTCTGGATGATTCCAACTAATCAAAAGAGCGTGTGCTGGCCTGTGACACTGGGACGCTGCTCCCTAGCTGGTGTAATCAGGAGTGAATGTCCCTTTACCCAACACCTGAGAAAAACCTGTCTTGCTCTGGAGAAGTGAGAGGTGGCGGTAATGATGCGGCGAGCCTCCAGCAGCTAAGACCTCCCATCCCAGAGCAGGGAGTCCAGAGCAGGCTTCAGCCTCTGCTTCCTGCTTCCTAACAGCAAGACGGTCCTTATGGAAACCCAGGCAGGACTGGGTGCCTTGCACTTGGCATCTGTGTGTCTTCCTCTTCCCCATTAGCCCCTCCCAACTCCAAGGCCACCATGAGGAGTAGGAGCAGAAGATGGGTCCCAGCCCCTGGTGACAAGCCCACACACTGACCCACCTGGAGATGTGGTGCCCAGCTTGCACACTGATGGAGAAGGGGAACTCCAATTGCTGGTCAGGAAGGCAGGAGACCTCTCCTCCTCTGTTCCTCCATCCAGCTCTGTCTCTCCCTCTGTCCACACCCCCAGCATCTCTTCCCAGTTGTTTTTCCTGAGTTCTGTCAGGACACCTGGCTCTCCTGATGGTGCATCCATTCCTCCTCCCCCCCTCCTCCCCCGCCCCCCGCCATTTCTGCAGCCGACATCTGTGGAGCAGCCCTTCTGGATCCACTCAGGCACTGAGATAGATGGCCATCAGGGTCAGTCCGTGGAGTGACACTCTGGCCTTCCCCGGTCTTTCAGTGGGCCTCTGGGCCTTGGCTTCCAGGGCTTCTAGCACCAGGAAGTTGGGAGGCATGGGTGGGTGGGAAGGGGGGAATCTCAATTTGCCCAGTTTCCCCTCTATGCTTTGAAGAACTCTTTTCTGCAGAGCTGGAATTACACATGCAAGAGCAAGGCCAGGTTGCACCCCAGCTCTGACACTAACGTCAAGCATCTCCAAGGCTCAGTTTGTATCTGCCAAGAGGTGATGGAGGATGTGACCTTACATAATACCTAACAGGCCCCCATCAGGACCGGAGCCTTGCCGCTCCAGACCACCAGGGGGCGCCTTGAACTCTGGCCTCCATCTGTGAACAGAGGGCTTGTGTCATGTATGCACTCTATAACATCAAGAATGCCAAGAGTCTGGCCATGAGCAGCTCTGCCCTGCCACCAAAGATGCCAGAAAAGCCACTGGATTGAAATGGTGGCAAGAAGTAGAATCGAATGTGAGAGGAGCTAGCTGAGGGAGAGACAGAGCCACAACTTGTGTCAAGACATGGGGAAATACTTATAATACAATAACTAAATGCAAAAGGGAACCAATTTGAGACACATTATGATTCCAATTATGGAAAAAACCTCCATCCCAGAAAAATGCGATGAAGAGAGTGAGTCAGGTGGATGGATTTCCTTTCCTGACCACGTATTATTTTTATAATAATAAAGCTTTATACAAAGGACAGTCCAGTTTGGGATGGTATGTATTGAATTCTATTGCAAGGGCTTGGCTTTGTGTGGGTGACTGGTTGCACCCCAGAAAAACAATTCACCCAGTCCCGACAAATGTCTCTTAAAATTCCTAAGGAAGAGGCTGATTTTTGGAAAAACCTTTTGTGTGCGTGTGCTGACTCAGGGCCTGGGCACTGTCCGTTAGCTTTTTTGCTCAAGGCTGGCACTCTACTGCTTGAATCACAACTCTACTGGCTGTTTGGTGTTTAACTGGAGATAAGAATCTTATGGGTTCTCCTGCCTGGGATGACTTTGAGCCCTGATCCTCAGATCTCAAACTTCTGAGTAGCTGAGATTATAGGCAAGAGCCACCAAGCTGAAATCTTTCCTTTTCATCAGGCCATAGATTGCAGTGCAGAGCAAATACTCCTGGAAACCTGTACTGTATCTCCTTTTTTTCCATGGGCAACATTTTATGCGATGTCCTATAACTTTCTGTGAGTATACATTATTTTTCATTATTTATTTATTTTTGTCAGTCATGGGGCTTGAATTCTGGGCCTGGGCGCTCTCCCTCAGCTCTTCAGCTCAAGGTGAGCTCTCTACCACTAGAGCCACAGCGCCACTTCTGGTTTCCTAGTGATTAACTGGAGATAAGTGTTTCACGGACTTTCCTGCCCAGGCTGACTTTGAACCAGGATTCTCAGATCTCAGCTTCCTGAGTAGCTAGGATTATAGGCGTGAGCCACCAATGCCCAGCTACAACATTATTTTTTTGCAAGCTCTGTCTTCCTTCCTTCCCTTCCTTAATTCCAATAAATGTATATACAATACCAGGATACCAAAATCAAACACAATAACAAAGGATGTACCATAGGGGGAAGAACATACAAAAGAAACAAAAAAAATCACATAGTACATTAAAAACAATTTTCTCCTTTTCTCCCTGTTGGGCACCTTGCTTTTTTCACTTAATAATATTTACGAACATTTCACAAAGGTACTTTTTTTTTTTTTTTGTCGGTCGTGGGGCTTGAACTCTGGGCCTGGGCGCTGTCCCTCAGCTCTTCAGCTCAAGGCGAGCGCTCTACCACTTGAGCTACAGCACCACTTCCGGTTTTCTGGTGGTTTATTGGAGATAGGAGTCTCACGGTCTCTCCTGCCGGGGCTGGCTTTGAACCGCGATCCTCAGATCTCAGCCTCCTGAGTAGCTAGGATTACAGGCGTGAGCCACCAGCGCCTGGCTCACAAAGGTACTTTTAATTTTTTTTGCCATCTTCTGCTTTCTTTTAGAGACACAGCCTATTTATTGTCTGCCATTACATAATGCACTTTTCCCACCTCCTATTGAGGAACGTTTAGATTGTTTCCAGTTTCTAGTCAGTATTTCTGTAAGAAAAGTCCCTAGCCGACAAGTGGGAGTCCAGGGCTGAGGACGTGTTTGAGTTTTGTCTAACTCCGCGCACTGTCTTTTGTGGTAGTTGCACCGACGTGTCCCCCTGTGGCCGCGCCTTGGCCTTCCCATTTCCTTAGACCTAGAGGACAATTAGGGGGCGTCCAACTTCAAGAGATGAATTGCTGTGCTACTTTGGATCTTGGCTGTGCTCTGAGGGTCACGTGTCAAAGATTCAATCTCGAGCCCACGGTACAGCGGGATGCGGCTGAGGCCCACTGGAAGGTAGTTAGGACAGATGCGTTTGGTGATATTGGGGCCCTTCCCTCTTCCATTCTCTCTTTGCTTCTAGAGAGAGAGGGGCAGGCTAGAGGCTTCCAGGCGAGGCCTCCTGAGCGAACAGCTCTGCATCATGTTCTGTCTGGACGTGCAGAGCCATGACAAGCCCAAAGAATCAGGGTGAAGTGACTGTGAACTGAGGCTTCGGAGACCACGAGGCAGAACAGACTTTTCTTCCTTATACGCTGGTTATCGCTGGCATTTCATCACACTGAAGGAAAGCGGACTAACATGCACACCTTAAGAAACACTTGCTTTTCACTTTAGAAATTATTACCATAAAGGTGATATATGGGGGGGCACTACAGTTACATAAGTCAGGTAAAGAGTACATTTCTTTTTTCCCCCTTTTTGTTTTGGTCATTGCAGGGCTTGAACTCAGGGTCCAGACGCTGTCCCTGAGCTCTTTTGCCCAAGGCTAGTGCTCTACCAGTTGAGCCACAGCTCCACTTGCAGTTTTTGAGTGGTTAATTGGAGATGAGTCATGGAGACTTTCTGCCCAGGCTGGCTTCAAACTGCGATTCTCAGACCTCAGCCTCCTGAGTAGTTAGGATTGCAGGCGTGAGCCCCGGACACTGGCTAAGGTGCACTGCTTGCTGGACAGTGTCACCGCTTCCTCACGCACTTCCAGTTTTTCCCTCCTGTTCCCACCTACAAGTTGTATATAGCTCATTTTCCACAGAGTATTTGGTATCACTGCTGCGTTTGTTCAGCCTTCGCCCTTCCAGTTCTGTGCCCCCTCACCCTCCCAAAGACAGATTAAACCAGCAAACAAGACAAAAAGAACAATGGAAATAACCTCTTGTTTCCATTTCCCGGAGTTTATTTTGATAAATATTATGTTATAGCATAGAAGCACGTGGGCACCGCGCCTCTGTGTTCCTCTCCGATGGGAAGCCTCCTTTGGCCTCACTACGTGTGAATACTGGAGTCCTGTAGAATGTATCAGGACCCAGTGTTGAAACAGATTTTTTACCAACAGGCCTGGGAGGTGTCTCAAAAGAATTCTTGACTTCTACCAATTAGTATGTAGTGAAGAAAGAAGTCTGCCTTGCATTTCTGTTGTGATTTGTATTTTTTAAGGAAATGCACACATCCACTTTCTAGAAAGCGACCTGTGTGTGTCTCTTGCTCTGCACAAAAGAGATTGACCTGACATACTCTTGGAAGTGTTCGCTGCATCTTTGTTTTCCTGAGCCCATAGCTGGCCTGTGAAGCAAGCAACATGCCAGGCTGCGGTGCAAACTTCTAGATGCATCAGCTTTCCATCCTGAGACTCACCCAACGGGGTCCTGAGTCTGAGCTTAGCCCGGCTGCCAGGCTGCCACGCCCACACCAGCGTCCCTCCTCCTACCTGCCCGCCTCCCACCTCCCTCCCTGCCCCTGCACTTCCCAAGCGTGAATCACCACAACCTGCCTTGTCAGGCGCTTCCTCACCACCTTCCCTGCCAGCAGCCACTGGCTTTCCATGGTGCCTGCGTGCCACATCCTCCCGACTTCACTTTCCATTCCTCTTCACCTCCTCAGCCAGGATTCTCCTAAAACAGATGCCACCCCACACACACACACATACACTGTTGCTTCCAACTTGGTTCCCTCTGCTTCTCCTCCCCAGACTCACCCCTCCACTTCTCCTCTCCCTCCTCCCCCATGCGGCCCCAGCCTCCTGCTGGCTGGGTGCTGCGTTGGCCTGATTATATGCTGACCCATTGATTAGCCCCACACACCCACACCAGGGCTGGTTCTCCGCTCCTCTGGGCTGTTCCAATCTCGGAGGTTGCTGAAGGCACACATCAGTCTGCCAGCTGCCAGCTCTCCTCTGTGCCCCCTCCACCCTGCACAGCAGGCAGAGCCTCTCACCCTGTGACGTGCAGGGTCCTCTGTGCCCCCTCTCGCCCCCTGACACCTGGCAGACGGTGGGCACCTGTCTTAACTCAGGCCACAAAACTAATTCCACGGGCTGGGTGGCATTCATCTCCAACTGTTCCCGAGGCTGAACACCCAAGTTTGCTGGCTGGGACAGCTTCCCAGAGCTTCTTGCTTCCTGGAGGTTCGCCCTCTCCCCTCTCCCCACTCCTTCCCCCATCCTAGATGCAGAATAAAAATTAAAAGCCAACCTGTGCGAGATCCTGAGGCTTGGCTGTAAATATGAAAGGCCTCCTCCCAGGCCTGTGTAGTAGAATCCTCTAGCTGGGCACTTGGAGGCACCTGCCTGTAATCCCAGCTGCTCAGAAGGCTGAGGTCTGGAAGGCCAGAGTTCAAAGCCAGAGTGGATTGATACTCCATTTCCAACCTAACCTGCAGAAAGCCAAAGTAGAACAGTAGCTCAACCTTCAGCAAACAAGCTGAAGGCCCTGAGTTCAAACCTTGGGGCAGCCACAAGGGTAGAGAGAGGGAGGGGAGAGAAAGAGATAGGGAGGTAGGGAGAGAGAGAGAAAGGGAGGGAGGGAGAGGGGGGGAGAGAGAGAGAGACCCGCAGATGGTAGAGATGGAGCCTGGGTCCCACCGAGAGCCCAAAACTAGTCAAGACAGGAGTTCAGCTCTGCCCTGCCTCTCCCTTCCTGCCAGATGTTGCCCTGTCTCCCCTCTTCACTGAAGGCCTTTCTGAATAAATTGTCCTCAGCCAGGGCCCCACCATTTCCCATGTGGCTGGGACTATTCTCTTCTACTGTGCCACCAACACCTCCAAGTCCCCCCACCCCGTCTTCATCTCACCCATTGGTCACCAAGGGGACCCTGGCGGCCTCTCCCTCCCTCCCAACTCTTCCTGTCTCCTTCACGCCTGTGCCTTCCTCTCTTACCATCCTATCCCGGGATGCTGTACTTGGCCTTTCCCTCAGCTATTCCCACTCTTGGAGGGATTCCGTTTCTAGCTGTGGCCTCTGAAGTGTGTTTAACTTTTTATTTTATTTTTTGTCAGTCGTGCGGCTTGAACTCTGGGCCTGGGTGCTGCCCCCCGAGCTCTTCAGCTCAAGATGAGTGCTTTACTGTTGTAAGGTAAATCGTCCCAGAAGCCACATTTTAAAATATAGAGTATTGGAGTCTTTATTATACAGTTAACAGGCTGCAGGCCGCCAGTTGTTACAAAGGCCTGCGGCATGCAAATACTCATAACCCAGCTAGGAAACATGCTAAAGAGGAAAGAAACAACAAGAACAATACCAACAAGCCAATTCAGCTCCAGTGGAGAGCTGAATGGGACTCCATGACGACTGGAGACGAGCCAGGACACAGGACACAGGCCACGATCACAGAGACACACGTGGCATGGAGTCCCACAGCTAGGCTGGTCCTGGCCTAAACAGGTGGGCACAGGGGGCAGATCCTCAGGAAATTCCCAGCCCCAGGCACTGGACTGACGGACTCAGTAACCTATCAGCCAAGTGCCTGCCCCTGCCTCCAGGGGTCCAGGCATGCCCATTACCTGGGAGGCAGGTGATGGGGTGGGGGTGGGGTGGGTTCCTTCCCCCAGCATGAAGACAAGATGCCAGACCCTAAAATCCACCTTGTGGCCAATATGGCGCCAGCCAGACCTGGCCTCCTTCCAATTTCTGGCGGTTTATTGGAGATAAGAGTCTGACTTTGAATCGTGGTCCTCAGATCTTAGCCTCCTGAGTAATTAGGATTACAGGTGTGAGCCACTAGCACCCAGCTGGGTTTTTGTTTTTATTATTTATTTATTTTGGGTCTGGTCGTGGGGCCTGAACTCTGGGCCTGGGCACTGTCCCTCAGCTCTTCAGCTCAAGGCTAGCACTCTACCACTTGAGCCACAGCGCCACTTCCG